>NW_017276368.1:133750-153810 GCF_001594065.2 Cyphomyrmex costatus | reverse complement strand
GCAAGAAAGAGAGAGAGAGAGAGAGAGAGAGAGAGAGAGAGAGAGAGAGAGAGAGATTCTTTAATATAATATGTAATTATTGCCTTTATTTCTTCACTGGATCTAAGTGTAGGAACCAATCATATTAAAGGATCACTAAGCGCTAACTGATTAGTTTTCTCGGCTGAACGCAGCCATTGTATACATAACGTCACGCAATACAACATCAAAACAAACGTCAAGTAAATGTATAACAAATATTCTATCCCTCTTATTTCCGTTTAATTATCAATATGCACGATCATCATATTATTGCAATTATCTATTCTATGTACTATATAATAAAATACTCTATATTTCGTATTTTTAATTAACTTATTATTTTATTAAATACACGCTTGCGGTATATTGTGGTTATCTGTTCTTTTTGTAACTCAATATACAGGGATTCGCGTATTATTGCACGTTTTCAGTCTGGACAGAACTTAATAAGCGGAAAATTTAATTAGGCACGATTATACATGTTCAAGATACGTCTGATATAGAGGAATTACCGAATGCGTATTGGTAGTCTAAATTGTATCTCATTAATATTTTATATTATTACTTGATATAAGCAACATTTAGTAACAAACATATAAAATAAATGAAATGGGAAATGAATAATATATAGACAAAAATTTAATAAGTCAGAGCTTGTTTTATGTAGGGTGTTAGCAGCATTTTAAAAGATCATGTACCTTTGATATTAATTTTTGATCAATTTACTATGTAGCTGATAATAATGTAATCATGCAATTTTAATATAAATTTTTGGATTTTCATAAAAGGTTATTTTATAAATATTTTACATTCGTTGCATATACATGTATTGCAATTATTGTGAAATTAATTAATATTTTTACAGAATCTATCAAGCTTTCTGAATCATAAAAAATAAGACTAATAATTTACACTAAAAAATAAAACCAATAATTGATATACAAATGTCAATTGCAAAAATAAATTCAAACCGATTTCAATGTCCTTGTATCTTTTCAATAGTTAACAATTATTAAATAAAAGCATTTTTTCAATAAATTATTGAAATTAGGTATTAATTAATTATTACGTATTAGTTTACGATCTCTTTTATTAATCTTATATTTTTAATTTATAGTGAAAAGTTGACATGTAATAATAAATATCCAAAATATCAAGCTACAATTTCCAATGTTTAATTGTTTATACAAATCAATACCAAATAAAAATATAAATAATAAATAAATTAAATAATACGCGCATTCAATAATTTATCTCTACAAATTTAGAAAATAATCAATATTAAATTATAAATTTTTATTTTCCAGCAAAATAACAATAAACTTCTTTAAATCTAAACTCAATATTAATAATTATTTTAAATAAAATAATCAATAACTAAAATTTTCTTTCTAAAATATTTATTAATAAAAGGAAAATTTAAATAATATATGACAGGTAAAATATGTACAAGAAAAGTTTGAAGTTTGCTATAAAGAATCAACTGTCAATATGATAACTGTAATAATGTACGTAATATCTATATTCAGAAATTGAAAAGACAAAATTAGGGCAGAAAAGTCAATATTATCTGAAATGTGAACATCAATAAAAAATAATAGATTGATATACGTTTCTAAAAAAAAAATGCAGTTACGAAATGAATTTTACGTGACCAACTTTTATCACATATAAAAAGCAATGCGATTTCGATATCTTCGTATAAAAATTGTTAACTTCAAAAAATACAGAGATATCTATATCAATGTTCGATATATGTCAATTTCTATACGTATTGCATACGTATTCAAATACGTCAATGTTGGTTTGAAATTCACGGAAAGCTTCACAGTTATGCTAACTCAGTACCGAAGTTGATGCATTTTCAAAGAGTAGCTGTGCTACATTGGCTGAAAAATTACAGACGAATGTCAGTTTGCAAGGGCTATCGTCACAGTATCCTGCGTGCTCGCGCATTTCACACACGCTAAATACACGAGCATATTACATGTTCGTGCGTGCGCGTCACGTTGCGTAAGCACGCGCTCATTGCGCAACGTGGCGAATGCTTTGCGCTATGAGCAAATAAGTGGAACGGGATAGCCCCGTTAACCTGTAATCGTTAATCTTACTCGATGACCAGTGAAATTGGAAAACATATCATTCGTTTTCATAGAAACTAATAATGGCAATAACGCTTAATACGTAAAAAAAAAAAAAAATAAGTCATTCTACCTACGTTATTTAATACATTTACGAGATTCAATATATCTTGGATTTTTCTACAATATTAACTTTTATTTCTAGACATTTCATTATACTGAATTCCATTTTTACAGCAATTACAATACATAAAATCGCTTCGTAAAGTTAGATTTTTCGTAAAGTGAAATATTGTAAATGATAAAACGGAGATGCACTATTAGGAATAAAAATAAAGCGATATTGCGTCACATATGTATTTTAAGTTTTAAAATTTTTAATAAAAGGGAGTTTCGAGGAATCGGCCATATTCCGTATTTTCACCCCGTGTCGAAGTGCCATTAAGTATTCGTCGCGAGCGTCGAGCCGATTAAATCGCGTCAAACCCGCCGAGTACTTATAATGCCAAATCAATATATTCGAAGAGAGCACCTCGTTATTCTCGATTCCAGCATATAGGAATACGTTTCGACGCGAGAGCGTGTCGCCTTGACCTAAAAATCTTAACGTGGACGTCCGTGTTTTAACGCCGTCCGCACGATACTTATTGCCGCTCACCTAATCCATAATTCCGTCACGCATCGAGCTTTGATACCGGTTTCTCTCTCTCTCTCTCTCTCTCTCTGTCTCTCTCATACTTTCTCGAACGTACACGCTGTTAAGACGCCGAAATATCAGCTGCAACTCGGAATAATAATTAGCTACGTCGTGTGCACCGCATTTCATTCGCATCAGGATTAACTTTTTACTCGCGGCATGTTGGATTAGTATGTTCTTCACTTTGGTCAAGTCGTTCAAATTGAGATGCATAGAGAATATGAAGTCCGACCGAGAATGAAGGCGATAATTTTATATTCGTAATAAGTCGGAACAATCATTTTATTCTTTCTTCGAGTCATTTTCAACTATAAATTACATAAAAAATAAAATCATCTAAAAGAGTTTATTATCTTTGTATAGTTGTCAAACTGCTTTTTTATTTCTAATAATTAAAATAATAAAATGCGATATCATAATATATTGGATTTAATATTCTTCGTACAGAAATTGATATAATAAAGCTATAATGTTATGAATTAACGAAAAATGTTAATTTTGTTTCCTTATTCAATCATTATTTCAGTAATCAACAATTATCATTTTTCAAAATCTTACTGTAATTGCGAATAGATGTCACATAATGTATAGAACGCACATATATTATGTTTACAGTTAAAAAATTAAAACAGTAGTATTGCAAAGAATTATAAGCAAATATAGTCTGTAATAATGGCAGAAATTTATTTTATACAAGTCGGAAACTTTGTAACTTTATTAAACTTGATGATCTGCAAAAGTATTTTTGCTTTATTGCGAGAAATTGAGTTTTTTGGAAGTTTTGATGCACATTGTGTATATACTTGTGTGTGTGTGTGTTAAACTCAGATTTGCATATGAATTTTTGAGATACTTGAAACAATGATATTTGAATACAGAATTTTTCTTTGTGTAGAAAACGAATAAAACACAATAAAGTAAAATTAAGGTAAAAATCATCCCGCAATGATATAATCGACCTACAATCCTTTTATTCTCACGTGTTTACTTCGTCCATTCGATCAGATGCCAATCAATTTTTCCACATGAATACGGCGAATGCGATACTGTGCGACAGAATTCACCGAGTGGAGAGAAAAGGTACAAGTTATATCGATCGAGTGATTGCACCCGGCGCGTATTGCACATGTACACTGAATTTCCCGATATCAATACATACGTGGTGTCCCTGAGCTAAATAGCCTCGTAAATTTGTTTGTAAAATAGGAAATAAAGTGGCATTAACTTATTAGTAGTAAAGTAACAAAAATTCTTTAAAACAAAACATACGTAAACGTAAAATGAGCAAGTCACAAACATCCAAGATCAGTTTCATCCACAAAGCAAAAATTTCACGATGAAAAAATTGCGAGTTAAAATTAAACGCATGGCTGACATGTTACAACCGAGAGATTACAACGTATCTTGTAAGATATATTGCCAGGATATGGAAGATATATTATCGGTCAAAGAATCCGTGGGATGGAGGTTCCTCGGTGTTATTTCGGGACACCCAATATCTTGTAAAACTGCACGTACATCAGCTTGTCTCGAGGTGAATGCAAAATCGCGTGACTAGAAACTGCAAGTTTGTATGTCTCGATGTCATTTCTCAGAAATTTTCTAGCGTCACGTGAAAACAGCCCGCGCAATATCAGATGTCGATATTTTTATTCATTCAATAAATAAAGAATACTATCTACAATATATGTTCTTTCCACAAAAGGTATCTTCAAAAATCCGAATACATCAGTAATACTTAAATATATTTAATTGAATAAAAACAGCATTGATAAAATATTAAATATAATTTTGTCTCCCAAAATGGAACAAATATAAATATATCGGATGAAATGAACTTGAACTTCGAATATCAAATAAACATATAATATTTAATATTAATACCTGATAAAATGAATTAATAACATAAATAAACTACAATATCGTTGATATGAAGGTTGATAATATCAATATCGATTCTTTTACACTACAAAAGATCTCTATATATAATAATCTACGAGATACCAATAATATTGCGGTATTCTGAATTCTCTTTTAATTGAAACACAATAATGCTCACGTATCTGCAGCCATTATGTCGGTGCAAGAATCAAGTGATATAACATGACTTTTATTTTTGTCTTGTGACCGTAACAATCTCTCTTGAATCGAAATATAAGAAGATAGTTCAACAAAAAGTAATTTAACGAGCAAGATCATTTAAATATACTTGCTTGAAAAAGCCTGCTTGGAAAACGCGTTAATAAAAATAAAATCAAAAATAAAAGAAGTTAAAACTAAATAAAATGTAAGAAGATTGATATATAGAAAAAAAAGATTAAAGAAAGACAATACAAAGAAGTAATAACTTTAACTGTAGTTGTTGTAATAGCTGTATGTTGCCGTAATATCGCCCTTTGAATTGCTTCTTATAAAACATTCAAATTAATCTTATTGGGTCAATAAAAGTTTATGAAGAAGTTTAAAAACATTATTATAGAGCAGATAAATATTATTATTTAATTATTTAAATATTGCTATCATCTTGCAACAATAATTCAATTAAACAGATCATTTTGTACAATAAAAATCAATTGAATTAAATATTGGTATATCAGTTAACTTTCATATACATATAGAATTCTCACTAAATTCATTAATTAAACAAAAAATGTTTAAGCCGAGATCGATTAGGGACACCCTGTATCATTATACGCTCAATATTCCACTGAAATCGGCTTATATATATTGCAAACGTGCACATCCGGGTTGCATAAATCGCGCGGTTCACTGGGAAGGAAAAGTATACGAACTACTTCATAAATTCGCCGTCCTCCGATTCGGAAACGAATGGCTCTCCACGTGAAAACATATTCGCTTGGCGGAAGGCGAAAAGAGACACAACGGACGTAAGGTCAATCGCCTTAAAAGCGCGTGAGAATTTAAGACAGACTTGCGAAATACGATGCCGTAGCCTTGGAATACGCCACGCGTGTTTTCTGCGCTACGAAATTTATCGCGGGAGAAAGGCGAAAGAACAATGCGATCAACTCGATCGTGCAAATTGTCGCACGTCCACAAATCTATATAATGTTAAATTTACAAGCGACAGAAAGAGAGAAAAGGCAATAAAAATCTCATATGAAGAGAAATGCTTTCAATTATCCCAATGTGAATATAAAACATTTTTTATTACAGAAAATTGAAGAAAGACTATAGAGTCTTAGACTATGTAAATTGTAAGATAAAAGCGCATATTAATAAACATTACTCGATTTTTATTTATTTCAATCACAATTTAGCAATTTAATAACTATTTAATTGCTAAGTAATATCAACTAATTTTTTAATTAATATTAAAAATATATATAATTAATAGTTACAAAATATATGCCGAAAATAAACGAAAGAATTTGTTTTTAATATCATAATATGCAAATCATACACATATACATACATATATTGCATAAAGATCAATTTTGGTATTACGAATTTTTTAATGTTTTAATTATAGTACGAGTTTTGACATTTTTTTGTCACAAATGTTAGTTTCAAAATGCAGCAAATGATTTAAGTGCTTATGTCAACTAACCTCCAAGGTGTGGAGTAATTGAAATAAATAATTTTCAGCTCGTTACCGAGTCAGCTCGTTAGACGTCGGCAGGGACACCATTGGCTCGATTTCCACGTGGCAGCACTCCGTGCGTCTCGGTCTCGGAAATTTTATAGAGCTTACGAGTCGCGCCTACCAAACAGGGTTTACGTAAATCCGTCTGGAGGCAAAGCTATTGCAAACAACACACGTTCAAGATCCTACTTACAAACAACTGCATCATTAACAAGGATATATGTATATCCGATTAATTTCTATTTGCATAATGTGATATTTATACTTTCTTGCTCCTTGGCGAAGTTTGGATTAGAAAGAGAATCGCATTATTTTTCGGATTAAATGCGATTTTTACAGAAATCTCTCATTTAATCATTTCTAACTCTTGCTCAATAAAATACGATAACTGCTTCTCATCTGAAATGCAGACAAGCCGCTGTAATTTTGATCGGCATCGACCGCCATTTCAGAAAGCAAATAATTAAAAGCATTCTCTTAGCTTTAGAGTATCGAGCCTTTCTCCGCCTTATCTACAATATTAATGGACCTGTTCCGCGTTTCTCTCTCTTTCTATCTCTTTCTCATGTGCGCGTGACTCGTCTCGACGATATGTCCAGTATCGTTTGCTCTCTACGGAGCACGACATGTACCTTCGAAACTCCAACTCACTCTTGTTCCCACGCGAGAAAGAGGTTTCTACTAAAACAGCATCACACACGTAGAAGAAGGTAGATAGAGAAAAGAGAAGGGAACAGGATCTAGAAGCTATCTATTCGATAGCCGTTACGCTTCTAAATCTTAAAATAACCCGGAAAATCGCACTATAGGCGCAGAACTTTACTATATTATTATACATAGAATATCACATATAGGTATACATACATATATATATGCATATATATGTACCTATATTTTGTTATTCACTTTTTATTTAATTCTGAAACAGTTTGAGTGTCGCATCTTAATATTCGATTTAATCAGAATCTAATTTATGCAAAATAATTCTCTCTCTTCAAACAAATAGTTCATTTAAAACACTCATTTTCTCTTTACGCAAGTAAGGTAAACTCTTGCATAACTATAAACTCTTTCAGTTAAAACAATGAGATAATAGTAATTATGCCTGATTGATATTGCACGCTTGTTTTCAAGTGATGCACGACATACCATTTACTACGATATGTTACTAGCGTAGAGCAGCTCATAGAATTGCAATTCATACTAAATAACGAACATTGAATGACGATAGCATACGTGACAAGTTTTCGCGATTTTTGCTAACCAATACGTGCAAAGCAGTAGAAAAGTATCGTGGCTATTAATTTCCTTTTTCGTAATGTTACGACAGCCTGTAATAACGTTTTATCATCGCGTTCATGGTATTAATTAAGATTTAAAGGGTCGAAGCCATTGTATCAACTGTCGACGAGTTTCGATATGAATAAACAATCAATATACGATAAGATTCTTAGAATCATCATCAAATAAATTCAATAGGATAAACGATATCTGTAGCAGAGTAATTGTATAAAATAAAAATCGTAAATATATAATATATATATGTATAGTAAGCAATAATAAATATAGTAATATATATATATCTATAAATACCTAAACAAAATGTTATTTAATATATTATGGTAATAACGCAGCAATAGTTAAAAAAAGCTTTTATCTTAAAGAAAAGACTTTAAAATTATCCTTAAGAAAACACCATATTATAACGAATCTTCATAAAGATAACTTTAAAAGTTATTATTGTAAACAATTTTAAAACGCTCGTTATGGAATTTATATAGAAGTTTATATACATAAATAACTGAACATAATTAAAAATGATCTTTTTTAAAAGCAAAAAAAAAACAAGAGATATATAAAATTGTATTGCATATCTGTCACGTACATCTTTTTCGGACAAACTCATTTGTGATTCCACTTACACACAAGCAAACGGTGCCCCGATTGTAGTTGGTCATTGCACTCACCTGAAACAAAATATGCAAAAGTCCAGTTAATAAAGTCCTGACCTGCATGAAACATTAATGAGGCTTGGCTGAGCTATCGCGGATCGATAGTAATCCGAGCTTATATATAGACGGACCAACGCGTACAGATACTAAAATGCTCTCTTTTCCCATTAACTCGTCCCTCATCTCAACAGAAATCTACAAAATCAAGTTATTTTGTCCCACGAAGAGACAAAGTTTTAATTGCCAATAGAGAAGCAAGCCAATAATTCAATCAGGAACCGATTACAGATGCTACCTGATGGAAAAAGCGATAACTAGTACGGTTAAATCATAAGCTTACCGAATTGCTTCCATGAGATCTTCCATCATCAGATAAGTTGCACACAGAAGCTTTTTAAAAAATCTAATACCAATCTATCTATTTTCATAATTAATTATGCAGAAAAATTTTTAATTATGTTGAATACTAATTATTAAAATTACATTTTATCTCTTTATTTCCTTTCTTAAGAAAAAAATTAAGAAACAAAAACTTTTAATTTTCCTACAATTTAAAATAATTACTTTTTTTATAAGAGTATCGAAAAAATACAAATAATATAATACGTTTCTCTCGTGAGAGTTTCCTTTTTTACCAAATCTAGAAATCTCAATCTCGTTTTTAATAAAACTAAAAATGTTTTAACCCAACCATCGCCTTACGTAAGATATTTAACATTAACGCTCTTATCAATTATCACGAAGTACCGTTGTTGAAGGATAAAATCTTCACAAAGCTTATCTTCATCTTATGCAATTTTTTCACAGAATGGCTGAAATATGTAATAAGCAGTAGGTTTTACTAAAGTGCACGGAAATCTCGAGTCCGGGCATTGCGACGTACCGCGTTTCCCACACGATTTCATTTGACGGGAGACGCACGCGTTATTTAGTGTTATTAGCATATTACTACATTAGCCGCGAGAGTAAGACGAAGGCCGGGGTTACATCGAGTGGGTGGACAAGCAAGCAAACGCGCACTGCTCATTGTTACGAACGTTATTGCGAAAATTACGTGTGCGCCACGGTTACCGCCTATGTTCGTGTCCAGTTATCCGCTCGAGTGGAACCAACGAGCTCTGTAGATAATCTTTGCTTGCTTAGTCGTTGGTATCTCTCGTCAGCTATCAGTAACACGATTATTCGCTGATGCTCTGATAAGAAGTCAAAGAAATCAATATCTAAACACGCGTAGTTATATCACATAGACATTCTGCTTATAACGTGCTCGCTTGTCTTAAATTTCATCTTCCTAGAGCATTTTCCTCGATAATATCGAGAAAAGTTAAAGGAGAAAATGTATGAAATATCCTAATCCTAAAATGCATCTATATTGTAATTTCTCGCACTCAATAATATAATTGTGATGTAATACCATGTGTTATATTACTTTTATATTGTTAAGTGTGAAATTATAAGTTATATTATTTTTAGTCAATCGGGTATGTTTGTAAAACGAGAGACGAATGCTTTGTGCGAAGATTTGCCGGATGAGACAAATGTTAATCACAAATAGGTATTACATTTGTCGTTGCAATTTTATGTAAACGTAATTGATTTACATTGATGGTGTATTTATAGATAATTAATTTCTAGAATAAGATTTAAATCAAATGTTTGTGAATCATGTATTTTCTAACGAAATTCAAACGCTTCGTACAAAGATTTCCGAGTCCCTTGAATGACAAATGTCGCAATGCAGTTTCCGTTCGTACCGAAAATTAGACATTTCTTTGTGTCAACGAACGCGTTACGAAATGCGCGGCATCGCAAACATTATCTCCTCTTCCTCGCCAACAAGATGTATGTATCGTGCGCACAATGAGCCGGCACGCCGTATTTTCCCGCAGGATGCACACACGCGAACCTGTCTCGTGCAATTAACAACAGTCGCGTTCACGTATTCTCAATGTATTCGCGTAGGTGGATAGTTACTCGTGAATCCATCTGCCATCGCTGAATAGCAGCCGCAGGAAGGCTCAAGCTTTATTAATGGGAAATCCCAAACACGCGATAATAGTTATCAGCAAGTCCAGCATATGAAAAGGTGTTTATTTCTAGGAATATCAAGTCCTTCCTAGTTAATAAGAATCATTTCTCTTTCAAACAATAAATTGTCATACCAGCACAATACCACATCATTGTCACTTTGACCGTAAGATTATGCGTTTATCTCGTTGACATCGAAACATTTTTATGAATCGCTGAAAAAGAATCTGTGTGAGTTTCGAAACGTTCGATATTATTTTTATACTTTTATATATATTTTTTTATATTTTTATTTTATGTTGTTTCTTAGTAATATTGTAAACTAGAAATTTATTAATTAAAAAATCTTATTAGTTCGATTTAGACCGTTTTTTTCTTTATACTTTGCATTGCAAAAAACGAGCGAAATCTAAATAGAGAAATATTTTTGTTACAAATTATTTTTTAGAAAAATGATGAAACTAAAATTCGGCGAAATATATAAAGTGCGTCCAAAACAAGGAATGCAGGAGACTATATATATATATATATATATATATATAACGCAAAAATTAGATACGCCCGACGCTACGGTATCTATTGCTTTGTTGCGCAACTACAGCACGAGCCACCTTCACTTCCTTGTGTTATACAACATGCGTGTTTGTTCAGAGAGAGAAAATACTGGAGCGTAGTTTATATCGAGATGAGGTTCCTGAAATTCGAAATTACAACAGTCGAGTCTGTTGCAGGATGGGCATTATTACGCAATTCACCGATAAACTTTTAGAAATGACATTTTATTTTGTACCCTTCGTTACTTTTAATTTACGTTAAATTTTTGCTTATTCTATGACTATAGTTAATTAAAAAATATATCAGAGATAGAGTTTGATTTAATCCATATATGTATAACAGGTTATTTACAGATACTCAATGTAATTGTTCTGGATTACGTTACGTGTTACTTTTCAATAAAGTAGAAATTAAATATTGTAATATATTAGGTATATGCGCATATATCATACAAATATGTATTATATAATGTACAAATATAATCTTCAAACTATTAATATTTATTGAGAATAAATTTTATTATTAATCATATTATTCTATATCACGTAATAAATATTAAATGATTGTCTAAATTTATGGAAAATATCAACATGGAGAGAATGGTTTTGTGTCGAAAGATTTGAAAATTTCATAGATATATATTTAATAATAATTTTATTGAACTATAAAAATAATTATCTAGGACGCTCGAAATTGTTGCTAGAAAACATTTTGCATTATTGCTTATCATGCTTGAGATTCCTACGTAATTCCTTTACGTAAACCTGTATCTAGTTAAATATTGAGGTACTTCAACAAAATCGTTCTTTTTTGTGAATAAAAAAATTAATTAAATAAGAATTAAAGTAAAATATTCTTTTGAAAGAATTTGCAAATATCAATAACGTAATCAAGTAAACAAGTCTTTTACTTTTGTTCACAATACAAAATCCAACGCAAATGAATTCTGTGACCTCAGTTAGATATCATATTACGACAGAAGATTTGTCAATGTTTACAATAGTAATGTTAATCGTCCAATGTTTGTCCAATGTTTGTATCAGCTGTAACTAGATATGAATCAGTTAGTCATCGCGACGAATAGCTCAATGTCACGACTTGATTGCTCACCTGACTTCGTCTCACAATCAGCCACCGGTGACAGTTCCCTCGATCCGCATTTCCGCGCCACCATTTTCGCGAGTGACGTTACATCCCGCGTACGTGATTTACGGTATAATCGTGCGACCACACAAAGCCGGTCTAACTCAGTTCCGCGGCTTAGCGTCCCGTTATGAAATGCAACAGCCTGCGCTGTTAACGAGCGCGCATCATCACATTCTTGAATTTTCACTCGTTTCGAAAGCGGACACGATTCTCTCCTGTAATCGGTAGCGATATCTTTCGATGCAACGCAAGTGTTTCGTGACTTAATTGCATTTTATTGCACAAAAGTGTGTGTGTGTGTGTGATTACCGTACAATAGTAATCATTAAACTTTGTACAATAGAGTGAATTAAGTGCCCATTTAAAATTTAACGATACCAATGTACCTACTAAAAAAAGCTCAAACCTTGCATACTCACTGAATACCAATGAAAGTTTTAAATATCTCTTTACAAAAGGCAATAAAATTTTCTTATATAGAAAAGAGGTTTAAGGATTCACCAACATTAAGATAATGAAATCTATTTTTAAGAAACAAAGACATTTGCATTGTATTGATCGAATATTACAATATTAAATATTATTACAAATATTAAATATTACAATATTTAATATTATTACAAATATTAAATTATTTTTTATTTTTTATATGATTTTTCACAATCACATGTCATTATTTATTTCAGCATGCAAAATATTTAAGCATAATCGTTATGAAATATAAGGATACACCTCCTATAACGTTGCAATAATATCTATAATGACGTAATATAGAACGCAACCAGCGAATCATGCTCCTTAAAGATAATCGATATAAACTCGTGATATATCATAGCTGGATTCCAATTCATTTACTTGACTGCTAACTGACGCAAATAAGTTTCGTAACAACAAGCACACGTTAAAAGATTATTTAATCGTGTGACGTAATTACGAAATACGAGTATTCAGTTCTTCTTAATTTATTCTAAAACAATAATAAAGTGTTTAATATGTTAATACGTCGAAAAATATAGAAAAAGTGCACACAATATAAAGAACATAAAATACTACATGTAAAATAGTAATTTAATTACATTATATTTTAATTATAATAATTTAATTCTAACAATTCCAATGTTTAAGTGTTCCATTTTTTTACAACTGACTAAAGATAAAATATTAATAAATAAAAAGTTATATACGTTAGAGATAAAATTTTCTCCATATTATGTCTCAATTTAATTGATAAAAACAACAAAATGTTTCTTCATGAGAATAAGAACAGAATCCCTCATTATTCGATTTGTACATTTATGTTACATATGGATATTTGATAAAAGAGCCGCCGTGAACGAGTTATTTCTGTTTCACCAAGACACTCGGCATTGTGGGATTTACAGAGCAAATAATGGCAACCAGTGTCGACCCGTTATCCTTCCTTCGCGCCGTAACGAGAGACGGCGGTTTCGCAAACGGCCAGCGCACCATAAGAGCTCGCCTCGAGAGGCGCAACCTCGCGCGCGTTTACGTCGCACACGCGCGATGACAATGGACGGCTTTGTTCGTGACTTGGCGTTTACAGATTGCCAAAGTGGACTTCGCGACAGAGACAAGGAGTCGCCACGAATTACAAATAATAGTCGTTCACGCGTAATCCTTGACCTCCCGTGGGAGATTGCGGAATATTTCCCTCGAATTTATTCCACGCGTGAAAAAATGTATATTACCACACACTGAGCGTTATTATAATGTTGAAAGATATTTTATATTATAATTTAAAATCTTTTAAAAAAATATGTGTGAAAATATATAGAAAGATTTTTAAATAAAATTAATCTCTCAGAAAAAAAAAAATTGTTAAATTTTTTTTTGCAAGTTCGTTTATGTTATTATTAATATAAATGTATAGTAGTGTTTCATCATATTACTATCAATATAGATCAAATTCAATAGTATCTCAATATTTAATAACCATTAGCTTTGATAAAATAAAGATTTACTCAGCTGCTGCTCTATGCGAGTCTCATAATATAAATTCGATATTAGAATATAGTTTATTAGGATAAAGTTTATTTATAATTTTAAAAAATATAAACAACATAGGTATTAATTTTGTTTTAGAATATAGACGCCTCCTCGATTATTAAAATTCGCGTAACTTATACACTGAACAAAAATCCGGTAATTGATAGTTAATAAATATTGAGTGAAATAATTTCGATTAAATATTTAGTTAAAATATAACCAAAAATAATTTTATTTTTCTAAATACATAGTAATTACTACAAAATATATAGTAATTACTACAAAATAATTGGTTATATTACAATATTTGACAAAATTAAATATAAAAAAAAAAAAACATTTTTGATTATTTTAACCAAATATTTGAAATTATTTTATTCGAAACATTTGATAGCTATTAATTCTCCTTTCAGTGCTGTTTATTGTTTATAAAGCAGAAAGTTAAAGTTAGCATATAACCGTCTATTTTGAGAACGATATGTAACGGTCAGCGAATGAGGTTGGAGGATGAATTGCATTAAGCTTAAAACCTACGTCCCAAAGAGAATGGGTCATAAAAGTAACTGGTCTCTTGCGAACAGTTAGAGTAGTATATAGCTAGAGTAAGTAAATCAGTATAAGCGAGTCCTTAATCTTAATTCCATTTATTACTCAATTCAATTTGCTCGTAACGTTTTTTCAATACACTCTGTATGATTAATAGACTGTATCGAAAGATGGTATATCCAAGGATTTTCCCGTTGGACCTTTTCAATTTGCATTCAAAAAGTATGAAATTACGAGACTTATGACAATTTTATATTATTGTCTTTCAAATCGAATAGAAGTTTATTGTTATTTTACAATCTTTCAATTATAAGTTATATGTGATATAAGGGAGCAGATACATTCAAGAAACTGGACGACACTTTGGCGCAAAGAATTGCAAGCAGTTGCATCTGCTCGTTTCCACAATCGCGTGAAAGTCTCAGGAGAGACCATCGGTTGTGCTAATCTTCACACAAAAATCGCGTTCGACGGGCCCGTCCTGGATTTCGAAAGCGTCGTTACGCGCACGTGCCTCGAAAATAATCGCGGTTTCGCTTTCTTGCTGAGTGTAAATCTCGAAAGGTGACGTCTCGTGACACGCATCGAACGTGACATGATGTAATCGCACAATGTCCACGTATTCCAATAGTGCAAAATGAGATTCATAATTTAAAATGTACTTTGTATTTATATTTCGAGTAATATTTAAAATAAGTTATTATATCCCTTTAAATATCACAGTGAGATGCAATTATCATTGATTTATCAATGATCGCATTTTATATAATGGTACAATATTATAAAATTAAATAAACTCCAAGGAAAGTGAAATTTTCCTGTTATCTCTCAATTAACATAAAAAAAATGAACGGGAATACCGGAAGGAATGTTGTCGCAATAATAATTCCGTCTTCCAGGGAAGAAGAAATAATTCTCGTTAAATAATTTTGCAACCGTCATACACGAATGAGGAAAAGAAACGACGCGGCGGAACGTCATTGTTCCGATCGAAAGGATTTTCAAGGAAATCCAGTTCGGCCTCGCGGAGACGAGCCAGCATGCATTTTCCTCGAGTTACATTAGTCACGCTCGCACGGGAGGCGGCAAGTATCGTGAGCGTGATGCACGGAACGGATGTGTACGCGTGTTCCGTAGCGTGTACGTGCAGACTCGCGAGAAGGCAAACGTTTCGTTCGCCACGACAGTCGATGAATTCTTTCCAGGCACCTGCGTAATTTTCCTCCCGGTAGATTACGAGGCAATGACCCCTCTGCTCGGGGCTCCGATAGCGGTTAGACGACTGCAGAAATAATCGAGTTGCGTCGTGTCGCGTTGAGTCGCGTCCACGTTACGTGTTAACACCTCGTGCGGGCTTCGCTCACTTGTCGTGGATTACCTCGCGGATTACCACTGGATTACGGTAGAATTATTACGGAAGTATGAGCAAAATCTTATGCAATTTTGTTGAATGGTTAGTGGTAACTTTGCATGCTAAACCTGGGCAATTCAAATGGGAGTAACAAAAGCCTAACATTTCCCACAAATAGAACTAAAAGAGTATTCGCAAGTATGACAGTGAACAAAAAAATTACTAAATCTTAATACATATTTTTTAGTAAACATTTACTTACAATAAATAAATATTTATTTAATAAAAAATGATAGTTAAATAAATTAATGTTAAAAATTTTCAATTCATGAATAATACACATATCCTTTTTTTTTTAAATTCAAATATACACGTTATAGCTCGATCATATATACAAAAGAAGATTCTAAAATCTATAATAATATTGATCTACATTCAATCGAATTTTAACACTTGGAACCTTCTATATGCAATATTCTCTTCCATCAAAATTCTCTCAAAATCTTGTTCAAATTAATATATGTAATTCTGTATATTAATTTGACATAAAATCTCTTTATATAAGACAAGATTTAATAATTCGATAAATTAATTATGACTAAATCCATGTCGGTTATCTCTAGCAATGAAAATCGAATCACTGTGCAAGACAAGTCGCTGCGATTGTACACGACCTCGCCTACACCTCTGTCTCTCGTATGCCGAATGAGCACGGAATGGCACAATGCCGACAACGTGTCGTCGTTAAAAAGCCCCACACACATACCGTACTTCTGTACGCTTACGTCGCAAAAGCGTCTGCGAATACGATTTACCATACAAATCGGTTGCTTTCTAGCCAAAGTCGCATGCATATACATGCACGCGATTCTTGTCGCGCAGACGACGTCTATCTACCGGGTGTGTCATTGGTTGGCGCGCTACCAAAGTTTCGAAATATTACGACATGGCAACGAGGAGTTCGGAACGTCGCGACGTCAGCCTCGAAATATGTTACAGTCGCTTATTTTAGCGCAATCACAAGAAACCACGAGATTAATTTTTTTTATATTAAAATTCTTTAAAATTTAAATATCTGTATTCGTAACAATTTGATAAAATACTAATCGAATTAATAATCGAATAGTGATTATTTTCAAATAATTGCAGGAATCAAGTATTTCTCACTTATCTTAGAATCATTTAATACTAAAAACTGAAACTATAATTTTACTAATTTCGAATCCCAAAGTACATTCAAAAACAAAAATATTTTCAATTAATTAAAAATAAATTCTTGACAGAGATTTATTACGATGACGCGAAATATTTAATACATATTTTATTTCTATAAACGTATTAATATTTTTTAATAGCAACATGTCGTGTCAGTTAAAATCCATCTTTGCGACGCGACGTAAAATTAATTCATATGCGAAGATAACTGTTTTACTGCAATAATTTGAATGCAGGGGCTATGACAAATAATTTCAAGATGCAATCCAATGGCCCATTTCAACGGCAAGAGGTCAGTCAAACCGATGGTTGGTCGACAGGTGCGAATGGCAACCGACAGGTGACAATATGCGGTCGACCTGCGAGTCGAACGTGGAACGTGCTTTAATTATCTAGCCAGCCGTTTCCGTTCGATCTAACCAGTCGTCGCCTATATCCGGAGAGAGAGATACGAGTTTCCACAATACTGTCAATGTACGCAAAAAGTTAAAAATACTTCAGACATTCAGCTGTCAATGCCGTCAAAACATATATTATAATAACACTGATAATTTATTAAATTTTGCAAATTTATGTTCTGCGTCATAAAACTTTTCCCAAATTTATGCATCTACGCTATTAAATATTAAAGGAGCGACAGCATAATTTCCTTGTTAAATATAATAACTTCTTATTATTTTTAATTTTCATGTTTATCATAAATCAATCCATTTCTATGATTGAATTGCGCTTAACTTCAAAATCCCCACACACACACATTAACGTATATACTTAATAAATAATAAATAAAATTTAAATCAATTTAATACATTTCTTGAGTTAAATTGTTTAACTTCATTGTTGTAGCTAAATTAACTAACAATATATTGAGTAGGAACAATGGATCTAGAAATAATAAAAAATAGCTCAAACTGAATATAATTTGGCACTATGATTTTAGTGGTGTAAGATGTAAAAATCTATAAATTAAGTATGATATAATTGCGTAAGTGATGATTGATTCGATACGCAAGTATATTGAAAATCTGGATTTCAAATCAACATTTTTCTTCTTTTCCAAAATTACTTTAACATATTCTTATATTATATATATTCGCATATATTCTTTATATCGAAACAATTTTGTATAATAAATAGTTTTCAATTTTCTGACTTGAGAAATTTTTTACCAATGAAAACAACTTGATTTTTTATCAAAACAAAGTCGTTTTAAAGATAACTAATCAAAGTCATATTACTCATAGATCAAAGACTTCCTCTTTGACAGATTTGCAGAATATTTCAGCTGGTTCAGACTATTCTGTACACTCTCTTGCGTTGAAGCCAAAGAATAGTTCCATACAGCATGTCTGACCGCAGCCTACTTTTAACGCATAGCAATCTCCGTCGCGGGCGTCGGCTAGCGTGAAGATCCTACAATTCCATCCAGCAGAACACAATCCTGTTCCGATCTACTCGAGGAAGTCTCGCCCACCTACCTACTTCAGTCGCGGTGCGACACGACAGCATACTTTATGCATCTCTTTTCACGCGAAAAGGACAGAATGCCGTTTATTATTGCGAATGCCGTCGGCGGCGCGGCCTGATTTTACCGTCAAGTTTAATGTTTATTTATCGAGTTCACGGTTCATCCTCTTTCCGGCCCAGTTATCGCGTTCTACCGTTCACGTCACGTCGCGTCGCGAGAGAACGCCAATCTCAAGAATATCGTGGCGTAATAAGATATTATATTTGAGTTATTATAAGAGATATAAGAAATATATGATATTCATATTTTGCACATATTATATAAAAAATGGAATTTATATTTTATTTAAAACAATATATACACCAAAATTTGTCATCATTATTCGATTATATTGCACTCATTATACAATGATCAATTTTTAAACGTCTTCTAAAAATCTTGGATCTCACAAGATTAATAATTTATAAAAACGTTTTTTTAAAACATCTTCTAATAGAATATACAAGCGACATGATTATTAATTTATTAATCTTGTATTAGCAATTAAATGATTAAAATAAATTTTTAGGATGTGTGTTTAAGTAACACAAATATTAATTCTATTTTTAATTTTACGACTTTTTCTTGTAATATACATATACATATACGACTCAACAGTTATCTAACGGAGAAAGTGACGCTCTCCAAATACAGAAATTTCTATGTTTTAATAAACGATAATGGAGTTTAACGACCCTGTTGTTATTGCGACATTCGAAATTTCTTGGTTTGTTCGCCTGGTTGTTGTAACTTACCCGACACGTGTGGGTTGACTTATCGAATCCTGCTCGCAATCACACGATTTGTGTTTCGTCACGTGTACGACCCACTTGAGCTACAAAATACGCGCCAGAGCGAGAACATCAGTCTGAAATAGCAATTTCCAACCGCCAATTTGTGAAGGTGAATTTACATTGAAAGGCAAAATCCTAGGATTAATTACAAGGAAATTTTTGCTGTCTAAGTAGCCGTGAAAATTAATTCAATGATCAATTTGTTAACGTATTTGCTTGAAGAATACCTTAATTCCAAGACAAAATTATTTGAAATAATAAATGCACTAAAAGTATTCTACGTATAAAATCTTATATCATATATACATATATATATATATTTATTTAGATAAATAAATTAAATAAACATGTTACTTCAAGAACGGAGAAAATTTCAAAAATTGGAAAGTTATTTTGAAATAAAAGTTGCAATTTTATCAAGCTCTTCAATAATTCGTAATTATTCGTAATTATAAATTCGACCCTAATTTTCGAAAGTGTTCAACGAAGCGCACAGTAAAATCAATGCCGGGCCTCGAATGTGGCACGTGTGTTATACGTGTATTCAGTTCCG
>NW_017276368.1:129191-133719 GCF_001594065.2 Cyphomyrmex costatus | reverse complement strand
GAGTCCTCATATAATTTTACGCTTTGTCGATAAAATTTAATTAGGCGATTTCTTTTGCCGCCCAGTGGAACTTTTGAATAACGCGCCGCGCGTTAGATGTATGATATCAATTATTATTCCCCACAAGCTATATAAACGTAAAATACTTATTAATGCACTGTTGGACATTCGATTTAAATTTCACAAAAATTATGCTACCACATTTTTCAGAACTGGAGTTAAAACGGTATGAACATAAATGTTTGGACACACAGATTTGAAATTAAACACAATGGACACTGAGAGAAAGGATTTTGTTAATTTAACAAGCCACTAGTATTTTTAACAATTAATTTGTAAATATAATAACAACAAATCACTGTTTTAATTTCTTATGATTTATGCTAGTCTGCTATTTCAACTAATTATTAGTAATGGAAGCAATTTGTGTAAAATTCGAGCTATTTTTTGATAAACTTTTATTTGCTAGCACACAAATATTCATTATTTTGATTTATATCGTAAATCGTGTATTATTAACAAATAATGAGAAATTATGGTAACTAATCAATCCATTTTCCTATCTATTTATCTATTATAGAATTATATAATTGGAATAACAGGAATTCTGATTGATATAATCAGAATCTTCTAGTGGATTATTTTACAACCAGACATTATTCTCAGTGCACTAATCTGATGGATAAGATGTTTAATAAAAGATTAAAAAAAAGTGTATCATTATTTCAGCAATGAATAATAGTGAATTTTTAGCAGAAGACATGAGATGATGATTCATGTCATACTACTGTTATAATGAGACAAAAAAGTACGCACACAAGGATCCATCAAATCTCGGTATAGATTTATAAGATTCAAACACCTGGTACATCGCGCTACGTGAAACCTGTTCAACCGAAGTACTCATTTGTCACTCGGTTTAGATCTGCCGGTTTCTTTGTTCGATGCCATATGGACGGGACGACATCAGCAACGAGCGGCCGCGAGCGCACATATTATGAAAAGCAGAAATCTGTGTAAGAGAAGAACCGTTAACGCGCCGCATCGCATTCGCGCAAGTATACATACATATACATATGGTAAATATGTATACTCGCGCTTCTCCTCAATTACCCATTACTACTACGAGCGCGTATTCACCTCGCGCGAACACGTTCTTTTTATTAACGGCAACTACCGCGCACACGTATGATGCACCTGCGATGACTAACAGTAACACGTGGATGGGAAAGAGAACGAGAGAGAGAGAGAGAGAGAGAGAGAGAGAGAGAAAGATAGGACGATTGGGTTCGATCTACTCGAATTGAGACAATCGAGAGAGCATGAGTTGCTCTACCGGTTTGCCACGAATCTTGTGTATAACACTGTCGTCGATTAAGATACGTCGCATTTAATAGTTTCCAAAGATAATGTCAAAGATAACGTGTGTTGTAAGTTATTAATTACACTGATAATCCCTCATAATCCCTCACCTTTCATACGTATATAGAAAGATTAAATGGGGAAATAAGGAAAATAAGAAAATTAATGTCATATCGTCCCAAATTTTTAAAATTATCATTTTTACCAAGCAAAAATAGAAACACATTTTTAAAATTAAGAAAAGATCAAAAAGAAAAATTCGAAAACTAAATATGTATATCTAATTTTTGTTCTTGTACAATATTTAAACAAAATTATTTAATTTGACAAAATTTTTGTATGTATTATAATAATATTGATACTAAAAATATTTAACATAAGTAAATGACAGCCATATTCAATCAAAACAGATCTTAATGCCTAATAATACTTCTGTGTAAATTTTTTACAACTTCCAGTTCAAGCAAACTACGCGTCTACCTTAAAATATAGTCTTATAAGTAAAATTGCATTGTTAAATTTATAATATCAAGAGTTATATCCAATTTGAGTTATTTTTATCATTCCTTTAGGCCATCATTATTACTACTCCATATGACGTTTTATGAATTTAACTATCGAATTGTAGAATTTAACTCAAGAGAAGACAAAAATTTATTATTTAATAAGCGCGTATGTTAATATGAACATTATTAACTTTAAAACTAATCACAGAAATGGATCGATTTACATTTTGACATATATGAAGGTTAAAAATAACAAAATGTTATTTAACTTGAGAAATTGGGTTATCATTGCTCCTTTGATATCTATTAGTGGAGTACGCAATATTATAAATTAAACTGATAAACGATTTAATATTCCTGATGCTAATAAGCATCTTTAAAACAATGTAAAAACTTTACTGCAAAAAAGTTTCTAAGAATCACAATAATCAGTAATACTATGATTAATATTCTATTCATCGAATATCAATGTTTACTTAAATAACACTGATAATGACGAAGCATTACGCGTCATCTTCAATTCTTTGGATAAAATATATATTAATTAATCCATTTTTATTTAATATTTTTGCTTTTAAATATTCAATAAAATTATAATTTCAGTATTATATAAATTATCGGAAAAAATGTTTGATCACAAATCAGTCTTATATGATACCATTGCCATTTAAGATTAAAGAATTAAATGTAGAAAACTTGGGACAAGATAATTCTATTTTTATTTAGATTCGGAGATATTTAGACATCTATGTTCAAAAGTTTTCATTGTTGTTACAAAAAAACATATGATCTGGAAACACAGTAGTGTCTCGGCTTTAACCCTTGTGTGCGCAACCGAGTACCCGAGTACTCACCACGGAAGTCGTCCACGGTACATTTTTGCATGTAAGTGGGTTGAAAATTAAAATTTCGCTTGGGACGTCCGAATCATCGTTATTTAACTCATTTTTTAGCAAGTGGTGCAGTTAGAAATTTTTAAGAATTTTTTTGTAAGGAAGGGATTAAAAACGTTAGTAAAGTTTGTTGCGTACACAAGGGTTAAATAGTCCTTATAAAAAAAGAATATTGTCGTGAATATTATTTCCATTAATTTCTTTACCTGTCTTGCCCATCGGTGGTTGTCCTAATCTACTGAACCACCTGAAGAATCTTCTGGCCGTAGTGGCTGCTGGTGGTCTGCAGCCATCTAAAATAACCACGCCATTGTTGTTATTATTGTTGTTATTAGACCCTCCGCGATCAGGTGGTGCCGTCCTACTGTAGGGCGACATCCAGGCCGTCGTCGTGCTCTGTATGGTGGCACCCTTAACAGTCGTGATGGAACTGGTTATCTTGGCGCCCGGGTGGGGCACCCAGTCCTCCGAAGCGACCGGCATTTGTCTCGTCTTCTCGTCAGACGAGTCGAAGACGAAGCCGCAGAATACGAAGGTCATTCAAAGTTGCTTGCCGCTCTGCCGCACTAATAATTAAAACCCTCTCTTCCGGGGGAGGGAGAGGAATTCGCGAATTTCTCTGCTTCTTGCCTTCAACGAGAACTCTTTAACAATTTTCTCGCATCGACGCCTTCAGTAACGTTGCGATATGTTGTAAACCTCAAAAAATCTTGAGTCGAAAAAATTCTATCAAATGTCAAAACTCGTACCTGCGAGTTCGATATGGCGGTTTACAAAATCGATATTCGAAACGAGATTAATATTAAAAACATTCAGCTTTTGATTTTTCGTGACGAGATACACTTGCGTCGTTTTGAGCCGCGATCCGTCGACTGACCGCTCTCGCGAATCTGTTGTCTGCTCGTTCGCGGAATCTCAAATCCCTTATCGGCGACGAACAAATGTTATCGCTGTCGCGTGCGTCAGCTGATCTTACGTAAGGACAGACACTTTAATTGATTCGAGCGCGCTGCGCTCGGCCACGTGCTCTCCCTTCAACTTGTTGCGCGTTTAACGCACCCGCTGCTCCGAAATCGATCGGGACTCCGAAACGTGGAAGGATGCGTAGTGCCGGTACTTAAATCCTTAATCACAAAGACATGTAGTAAGACCCCGTTTCCTGAATAATCCAATAGAAACAGTTTCGGCGGAATCAACTGTGAAACGACGGTCTACTTGTTGAGCTTGCGAGACACAGCTTGATGGAACTTTCACGAAGTTCCCGGTGGTTTTCCAATTAATCCAGGATCTTCCTATCACGAGGTTAGGCCTCCTTAAAACGGATTCATTAACCGAGAAGAAATTATTGCACGTCAACTATAAGGTTTTGCTATTTGGTACATTACAAGGTACTCCGTTTCCAGGGGTTACAGCCTCACAAAGTAATACTAAAATTTGTTTTTTATTCCTGCACTAAACCGCACTACAACTTTTCCTCCTTTCGCCAAACATCAAACATATATCTACATCATTTTAAATTCCACAAATGTATACTAGTTCAGCCACAAACTTATTGATTCCGTTCATCATGAAACTCACGTTACCACGACAAGTCTCGCACCGTCTATACTACGTGTGGCGTGACCACGATGTCGTTGCGCGGCACGCTACTACGGAACAGCCGACACTTGGAGGTCGAGGTTAGATATATATAATTTCTCTTTCTTTTTTCCTTCTTTCTCCTCTCTCTCTCTCTCTCTCTCTCTCTCTCTCTCTCTCTCTCTCTCT
>NW_017276368.1:103647-129110 GCF_001594065.2 Cyphomyrmex costatus | reverse complement strand
GTTTGCATGGTGCGAGCCGAGTCGAGCGAACGAGGCAAGAGCGAAGCGTAAAAGAGAGGCAAGTTGATGCGTGTGCGTGCGTGAGAGCGGATCGATAGCTGTTTCTTTCTCCTCTCTCTCTCTCTCTCTCTCTCTCTCTCTCTCTCTCTCTCTCTCCCTCTCTCTTTTTCTCTCTATCACCGGCCGGTCGTGCTCGGTCGATCACGCAGCTCCGTCATTACTTGCGCATCGCCGCGCTGCGAAGAACTATCATCGCCGTGCGCAGTTCATTCGCCCTGAACACGAGCAGACGACTCCGGATTCCGACAACGACGGTTACGATACGGTCGCTCGTTCAATCCGCTGCTGCGTCTCTCTCTTTCTTACGGCGAGAACGAAGGACGAACAGGTCGTCGTGGAATTTCACTGCACACGATGAGGAACCAGTCACGATCGTATCACGTCACTGATCGCTGACAAAATCGAAATAACACTCGCGAAAAACACGCTTCTAACCCATCCTGAAAGACACACGAAGCGCCGGTTGCGCAACTCTCGGATGACACCTTTTTTCCTCGCCTCGTACTCCACTCAGGGGATTCACACGCGTGCGCGCGCGCGCATGCGTCCACCCGCGCGCGTACAAACGAAGACGACTGCTCGTTCCGGAATCGTTCGCTCGGTACGCTCCTCGAGGGCTCGCGATAGACTCCGTGCGGCCAAACGCCGCTTCTCTCAACGCTTACTAACGTACCACCTCGTCGTGCCTCTCTTTCCACCACCTCGCCACTGTACGGAAACACGACCGCGGTACGGCTCGCGCGTTGCTCGTAGAAGACTGCCGCTAATTCCCCCACTGGCTTTCTTGCGGCTGCCCCGCTCCACGACACGCACACCCGCGCGCGACCATAACTTACCACCACCACTACCACTTCGCCACCACTACCTGCGCTACCACACACCACACTACCCGCTCACCCCGCGGCACGCACGAGGCTGCGTAAAAGCCCTATTACGTCGCACACGTTGGAGTCGTAGACTCGATTCAAAATTGGTCGTTTCTACTAATGTACACATTAACGTAAATCTCAGCTCAACCCAGATTAAAATTAAATTACATTGATAAAAACGGGCAATCAGAGATCGGTCTTATTTCAAGATCGTCTTAGACCCAGTTTTTTTATTATCCCTGATTAATTTGTTATTTGAATTTTACTTAACTTGATGATAATGTAAAAATTGTATTTTATTAGCTAAGATCTTGGCTAAGATTAATCACTGAACTAATAGTCTTGTAATGGTAACTTTAAAGTTATTAATTATAGATCAATTTAGTGATTAACCATAGCTAGAAAAATACAATTTTTACGTTTACTTTTGATTAAATTAAGCCTAACCAGAAGTTAAACAGAATACGAAGAACGTGGCTTTAAGTAATATAAACGTAAGAGGTTAATATAGTTCTCTCTGATTGGTTGAAGATGACATCTTAAGATTGTATTTAAGACAATCTTAAACATAAGAATCGACTATGGGTACCGACCTTAGCGTCGCACGCGGTTGGTTAGCTATAAATAAACAAATCTCACACCTATACAAATATCAAAAGCGGAATCGTCTGGTATCAGTTCATCTTCATTTGTGATCGCGTGGCACATTTAACATCTATTTTTGGCAATGTTGTAAATTAATTTTAACCTGAGAGTCACTGAAAAAAATAATCTAACACAGCTACCAAATGTTAAGTAAAATGTTTGTATTTTAATTTTTCTGAATTTTGTTACTAATTTCGATCTTTAACGGAAAGCGTGAAATGGGCTTAATCGTTTCTTTATCTTACTGCTCCTTCCTATCGTCTTACTCTGTCTGCCTACAAGCCTATATCTTCATCTCTTTTCCTATCCGTGACTAGACCGGTCTTTCGTGAATACACGCGCGCTATACACAACCAAGCATACCTAATACTTCCCCCTACAACACTACACGATGCTGTACGCGTCTGTTGGACGACGCCAGGTCGGCAGGTCGGCAGGTTCGTCGTTTACAAACCCTTTTCGAATCTCATAGAAATATTTTCAGAAACGTAATAATCTGTATATCCGTGACCGAAAAGTACACAAAAAGAATTAAAAATATATATAATAATATATAAGAGAAACATATATATATATATATTTATCTCTTTAAAAGAATTTACTAAAGTAAAGAAATTAATTTTTATTAAAGGAATTGTTTTGTGCTCCCTAAAAAAATACAGGACAATGAACTGGCAAAACGATGCAACGAAGATCACTATTCGAAACGTGTATCTGCTTCATATTGGATATCGCGTGCATATATATTGTGCACGACGCGAGAGAAGCGTAGGCGGTGCAATGCAAGTACACGCACATGTGCACGTGAATACACGTCGAGCCAAAGAGGAGGGACCGAGAGATCGGGCCCACCGTGACTGACAGAGAGTTGCTCTCTCGCACATGGTACTCGTGTATGCACGGCACGTGTGTGTGTGTGCGTGCGTGTGTGTGTGCGTGTGTGCGTGCGTGTGCACGACTCGACTGCATCCCCACTTTGTACGATGCACCGAGGTGGTTCTACCTGTCCGCCGTAATCATACGGTCTCGTCGCGCCATGTTCGAAAGTTTCTAAGCTCCTTCGACCCCGTCACGCACCCCGCGAAACCATGCATGAGAAATTCAATCGAGTGATGAAAATATATTTAATAACAATAGACAATCTCTTTCCTTCAATTTTCAAATATATTGAATTGCAGTGGATGATCAAATTATTAACAGTTCGAAAAATGTGCTCTTTAAATCAGTGAAGATCAATTAAAAAAAAAAGGGAGTTTAGTTTGAGTATTGTATAATTAAAGTACCGTTATTTGCACGTTCCAATACCATTACATTGAATTTATACACACTAAAGCAAGATTAGAGAGTCCGATTTATTAATTTTTTTAATTGAGTTCACGGTAAATTAACTAATTTCCAGTGGTATATTTGGGACTGATATCAATGATTATCCAGAAAATGTTTTTTGAGTTTATATAGAAATAAAATCAATGGGTATATATAAAGATTTGTACACATAATTTTTAATGAATAATTGTGGACTAAATACACTAAAAAAGTAAATATAGCTTATGTAAGTATGAATCGTAAAGTAAAAAGTGACAATGACATGAATATTTGGTAACGCCTTTTGCTGTAATTACCACATCAATTCGTTGTGGGTATACATTCTATACATTTTAAGCAGTTTATTTTGATTGCTTAAACCAGTCTTATACCACACATCAATCGCAAACATTCAATTAATTAATATTTCTTAATGGAGAACATTCCTTGAAAATATCTCTCTTCATCAATTTCCAAAGATTCTCGATGAATGGTTAAGATTTGAAGAATTTTCAGGCTAGTTGAGAAGCTTGATTTTTTTATAGTGAGAGATAATACCATATATAGTGTTATCTATACAATAATGCAGAAGGTATACTATTTAAAATTCGTAAACATCAGTATTTCATTAAAAAAATAATAACAATACAACGTATAGCTATGTTTTTATTTAAAGTGGTTTTTTATTTAATTGCTTAATTTGATAAAACTATTTTTTTTCTTCCTCATTCTATTTTATTTTTTTATCTATTTCTCTCTCTCTCTCTCTCTCTCTCTCTCTCTCTCTCTCTCTCACAAAAAATGTTAAAACATGGCGGACCAATTAAAAGTGGTTTCCTCAAATCCAGACTCTTATTAGAGATTCTATAGGTGACTCTGATAATTTGATCATTCATTGTAGATCTAACGTTTTCGGTTTTAGCGTGTTAATTTTTTGATTCTTTATTTTATCTTCGCGCGAGTAACCACTCGAACGCAATAGCGCGAACGTTTCCTCCTTGGTTCGCCGAGATCGAAATGCGATTCATATTCAACGTTATCGACCTTTATTGTATCCTCTATATTTGCTACGAGGTCCAATTTATCGGCGCTCCAGGAGCGTGACGTTCACGCGCGTTGACCACGTCCGCGTTCTCAGAACCGGTCAATTGATTCGCTGATAAGTCTAAACAGCGATTCGACATATACGGTCGATAAGTGATCGCTCGGGCAGTGTACGCTGGTTGCTAACGAAGGAAAACAGGGAACAGAACAACGCGCAAGACGCGGAAGGAAGAAATGAAGATAGGCTGGAAGATAATAGAGTAAAATAGAACAGAAATCTATTGTAGGCTTCTCAGAACAGAGCTTTCAGAATAACTCGTAAGATTGAAGCGCATCAAATCGACGCGAATTAGTATATGAAGAAAAATTACAATTGTGTGAAATATGATAACACGGAAAGAACAATTTTGTTGAAAGATCTAAAAATAATTTTTTTGTATCATCGGTGGGAACTAAAAGATAATAAGCGAAAAATATTGCTGCACTGTGAAAAATATTCTAGCCACCAGTTTGAGTTTCCAGTAAAATTATTTTTATCATCCAACAAAATTATTTTCAGATATGGTATGTGTGTATTCAGCAAAATTTTATGCTTTCAGTAAAATCGTTCTTTCCACGTAGATTCCAGTAACCGAACAATAAAAACAGATAAAATATTGCAATGTAAGTAAGGTTACAAAGAATAAAAGAATATAAAATATAATAAAAATAAGCGAAAATGTAAATATTACAATCAAAGGTTATGTACTACCATATCTTGTGCATAAATGCGTGTATAAGGAGAAAGAGAAGAATAAGGAAGAGCAAAGCGAGAGGAATTCTCGAAGGTTTCTTCAGCAATTTTTTTTTCTCGTACTATTGACGAACAGGTGAACGTCACATTCTCGTTAAAAATGGAAAGTCGAGGCAATTATTATTCGGACGAGCGGCGTAACAGAGTCCGTTCCAAAGGCGAAGTAAAAACAGAAAGCGTGTCCGCGTACGAGCGCGAACGCAGCAAAACTTCACGCCCGTATGTGGTGGCATTTATGGTGCCCATCGTTTCTGCAGACAAGACATGCTACAGAAGGTTTTGGATACAGAGACATACATAAACGACATGTTAAACCTCATGCTACCGTAAATGCATACGAATTACGGTTACAAAGACTCCTATTACAAGCGAATATTTCATGGAAATCAGAAGCGAAACGAACAGAAATGCTATTTAGATTCTTAAAAATTAACACGTGAATTTTTTAAACTATAAAACATTGCTTCTCTCTTAATTACAATGCGATATGTGTTAAAATAATTCTTTTATAGGTTTATGTTTGTAAATACCAGGTGGGGTGGTGTGTTTAGTTTTATGTTAAAATATTCTAAAAGAATAATTTTTGTTTATATACATAATTTTTTTATTAGGTTAATAATATGATATTAAGTAATGTATTATATGTATAAATAAGAAATCGTTGGCTTAGTGTTTTTAGTTTTATAATTAAAGTGTAAAAATGAATTACATGTTAATCTTAACTATTACGACTTCTAATAACTCATATACAATCGACATGTTGAAATAAAGATAAAGAAATAATAATATATAATGAATAAATTACTCTAGAGAGATAGAGATGATAATAAAATATATAATTCCTAAAATTATTAATCTGATAATAATTAAAATTATAGTCAAGTCTTACATATAATTAAATATGCGTCATTCACAATTAAGTCAATAGAGTTATAATAAATTTAATCATATATAATCAGGTATGATCTGAAGTTTCCTAAAAGGAATCTGGAAGATTTTAACATTTATTTTTATTTATAAATTCCTCCAAGGCTAAAAAAAAATCTTTCAATTTCTTCAATTAAAAATCATCAAGAAATTAAATAAATCATAACTTACAAAAAATGCAAAAGATATAACCTAACTAAATAATGTATACAATACAACCATAGTTTTCTGCTCGATATCAAGAAAACGCACTTTCTCAAATTGTTGAGGACTAGAGCATATTTCACAGCAATTAGCTTGGAAATTTTCCATTCATTCGCTCGATTTCCGCGAGATGTTAATTATGATAAACCGATTACGCGTGCATGTATTGGTACACACGCACACACGTATATGTACAGTCAGACGATTAGTAATAGCGCAAGTAGGTAATGGTGTAATCAGAACGGCCCCGAGGGCACCGTCACCGACCTATCTTCACCTATTATCGGCATCCTGATGGGTTAGTTGTTAGGAAACAGAAATCGACCGAAACGGCTGTCGAGGCTTAATTATTTGCGATCGATTTTCGATGAATCAGAAACCGTCGTGTGATATCAAAACTGCTGGAAAACAGATGAAAACCTTAGTTGCACCAACGAATTATACCAAGAGATTCTAACGGGGACAATGCACCCGGTGTTTTTTTCTTTTTAACACGGCATCCGCCGCGTCTGGGTAAACGAAGACAGAGATTTATAACATCAGAGGCACTCTTCCGCACCAAGTGTAGACAATGACCTCAGTTTATGACACGTTATCTTAAGTTAAGGTGCAAACATAAAACAAACTCATTACATTTCCACAATAAACAAGATATCCCAAAACCACTATATACATATATCATATATAGAATCCTTGAATCAGAATATAAGTAAATATGTTCTTAGTCAAAAAATCAAGGCGCCAGACTAATTCTAGGAAGAGTCATAAATAATAAAAGTTTAAGAGAAAAAAATTCTTCAATAATTTTAGTTTCGGAGATTTAAAATTTTTCTTTTCTTTTAAAATTTCAATATCTTGATAAAATTTTAATTAGAAAAATTTTAATACAAAAATTAATTTTAATTATGAATATTATGTAAGAATACAACCCCTCCCCCCCCAATAGATATTAAATATTTCTGTAGTTTTTCCAAAATACAATTGAATCTGAATGAGATGCCAGCAAATATTAGTCAATGAAAATATTCAAGCGAAATACAAATTTTACTTCTCACAAAATTCATATCATTAGCATAATCTAATCATTCAAATGCCAAAGAATGCCGCAATTGCCAAGTTCCAGCTAATATATATAATATTACCATAATGAGCATGTATCTAATGTTAAACATTTTTGCTATTATTATTTATAAGTAATCATTAGGAATTGTGCTTCTTTTGCAAAGCATTTAAATACTTTTTAATTCTTCTAAGTATTTTGGAATTACATAGTCTCTTTCTTCTTTAAATTTTATATCAGTCATGTCACGAAATCTACTTAACTCTACCCATTATATAATGCTCTTTTTTTAGATAATGTCATCGATAATTGCCCTGAAATACATTTATTTCCTGCACCATAAAATCTCCGTTTAAATACATTTGTTCCGTTTCTCGCTCTTCAATCGTAACTCGTTTACTCTCCGCGAGTGATACGTCTCTCTCTATAAGATACATAAACTTTTTTTATTCAGCGACTCATAAAACATACTTTCTGTAATCCACCGTTTTACCTTCGAACGAATTACTACGCGTGGCCTCGTCTAACGCTCGCGGTAGGCCATCGGATTATTACCACGTAAAACTCGCGCCGCAATAAAAAGCAGCCGATATTTTTCGCGGTGTTGCTAAGCCCGGGTTTGTATTACCCATGCTCGTAAAACGTGCATATTAAAAAGGCCAGAGTGAATAAGGAATGAGAATCCGGACTCGTGCCCGTGTCATTCCGCTCGTGTGCTTTCTGAGGTCTTATCCGCGAGACACGAATTTCTTTCTGAGCATACACGAGATAACAGAGACAGCGTGCATACACGCCAATCGGAACAGGATGTGGCTCATGCTGCTGGTTGTCTCGACTGGCGAAAGGATGTGTCCACATGATGCGTGTGAACACAGTGTTAATAATACGCATTGTACACGCGCGAATTGTTTGCCGCTGGCTACGCGAATTGTGCGAGTGGCAAGCAAGTGCATTTGGAAAAAAAACCACGAGTTTAATGACTCTTTCAAAAATGGAAAATACAATTAACTGTTGATTACACAAAATACTATTTTCACGTTGCCAAGAACAGATACGTTGCATACATATATATATATATATGTGTGTGTGTGTGTGTGTGTGTGTGTGTGTGTGTGTGTGTGTGTGTATGTGTGTGCGAGTTTAGTACTAAATTTAAAAAAACGTACTGTATACTAACATTTTATGAAATGCCTTAATTACATTAAAGTTTACGATAAAATTGAAGATATGCACTACACTGCACTGTTGACACATATCTGGCATGAGATCTTACAATAGCAGTAAAACACGCGCAGGTACAATTATGTCGTAAGTTGAATACATATAGTAATACTGCGCAATATATGTTAATTATCCGATCCTCCGTCGTCAGTCTATAAATGCGTTTTAAAAAAACCGCGCATATCGTATTATGATAGAATAAATACGTAATTGATTAAAACATTAATAAACTTATTAATACATTAAAACTCTTGCTAAAAGTAGAAACACTCAATCTCTTACAGAAAGAAAAACAATGGTCTATAAACTTCAAGTAAATAAAATATATTTCGATATTGTTGATGACAATAGCAGTGAAATATTACAGTGCAGCAAGAATCGCTAAAGTTTGTTTTTCTGCGTAGAAACTTAAATTTATCTCTGAAATTTACTATTAACTAAGCAAAAAAAGTTGCTGAGAACGATGAATAATATTAAAGTATTATTTAATTTATAAATTGTATTAAAAATCGTCTAAAAAACGCATGGAAACTTACCATAAAAACTTTAGTAACAAAAAATGAGACTTCACTCCGAGTAAACAAAGTTAGTACGCAATCGCGCAGAATAATGATAATAGTTAAATGTTGTTTTATTCTGATTTGATATTCTACGCACACTTCGTGAGTTTATCTTTAGCTATTAAGGGGATTAGAGGTCAAATTATGCGAAAATTTTTACAATTTTTTATGAATAAATGTATACGATATAAAAATATATCTTTTTACTTTTTATATATTATATAAATTATATAAATATTTCTCAAAGCCTCACTTCCATGCACTGTAAAAAATAAAATGTTAATTTTAACTTAAAGATGTGGATTTTCTGAGACATGCAAAAATGTTAAAATTAACATTTTTGTGTTACTTTTAACATTTTTGCAGTCAACGTCTTTAAGTTAAAATTAATATTTTATTTTTTACAGTTTATATGTAACTATAAGTTCGCCAAAAATTATCAAAAATTTCAAGAAATCTGATCCTCCACTTCCTTATATATGATATAGCGTTATAATTTTATTCCATCGATACTTCATGATCTTTTCAACTCAATAATTGTAAGTTCTCAGTGTGCCATATTTATAGTCATAATTTAATTTGAGAATTTGTGAGGTTTAAATCAATTTTTTATTTCAAAAACGCTTTTTAAACCACGATTAAATATATTCGATTGATTGAAACTTAACTCGCCTGAATTGGAGACGAATCGCGATCTTATAACTATGTATATATGAATATATTTATACGGATCTATTAGTCTGGCTGAGTAAATTAAGTTCTCGATTTCTACGAACGAAGATAATGCTGAGAAGACAACATTGCGATATCTATTTCGATGATAGATTAGTTTAAAGAGAACTCAATGTATCTGCTGTTTCGACATAGTCACATCACATCTCCACCGTAGGCGTAACGCAAATGTTTACGGTTGTGGTTGTTGGATGCAGTTTATGTGGCGAGTTCGCGACCATCCAAAGGTGAATAGCATCATCATTTATACGTCAAGATCGAGTGAATGACGTAAGAGAACGAGAGCAATCTCATCGTACTAATGGCTCGTAAAAAAATTTATCTCCAATACTTATCACACGACGAAACATTACGTTTCGTTATTGATTACCCGTTTATCGTACTACAGTGCAATGGAACGTTTCAAATACTATTGTATGATATTCAAACAACCGCTACATTTTCATTATAAACTCGAAAGCATTTAAAATAATAATGTAATAAAATTTATTTTTAACTATTATTAAAGTTATTTCTAAAAGATACAACTTCTGTATTGGTTTTAATAATCTAAAAAGTGAACAAGTATAAAACAATTATTTGTAATATCGCAGCGGGAATTTGACAAAATAATAATTAAAGATATAATTATGATTATTTCAAATTTTATCATATAATATATGTATTATGTACTTTCCGTAATTTTTATTTCCATATGTGTTTAAGTTAGCAAATATTTAACTCAAGAAATATTCTAACTGAAGTATGACTTTTATGACCTATATAATTGTAAATTTTGACCTTTCATAATTTTTAAGAATATTTTAGTTAATTTTGGAATAATATAAAATTATTATAGCCACATGTGTGTTTTAAAGATATTGATATGTTAAAAAATAGACTTTATTTAAAGTATATTTCAAAAATTTTAACATATTTTTTTTTGTATTTCCAGCAATAAATTATAAAATTTATTTCCTTTTTTCTTTCTCTCTTAATATTTCTCAATTCTTAAATAATAAGAACAATTGTATAGAGCCTAGATTTATTAAATCATAGAAATCTGAGTACAGAATCAAGAGAAATAAACTTGCAAAGATCATAACTGAAGAATCGACAATAAAAACCTGAAAGTATAGAGAGTTGAAGATTCATTTCCGGGTCGTCTTAAAAGTGGGTACCAGGCGGTAATTTTGAAAATTGGTCGGCAAACTGAGTGGAGAATACTTAATAACAGAATTATGGATACACGCCAAGTTACAAAGATCAAGATAGAGGCCATAAGGCTCAGGATAGGAATAACATACTGAAAGCAACGACGGGCCTCAGAAGATGGCCACCAAGAAGTAGGTTAACAATCCGTACGGCTAATTAATGATTTCATTTAATAAGGCGCCCGTCTGAACTCTCCACGCAATTACCGTCTTCAGGACTAGAACTTCATTATGCGAGAGTCTGATCTGCGGCCACTGGTCAAGTATACGATATTCTTGGAGAAAAAATGCAAGCAAAAATAAGTAAGAAATGATGTTTTAAACAACCTATTTACAAATAAAAAAATTCTCTTGATTTAGTACAATGGACTTACTTGAAAAAGCAGTCAATTAACTATATTTATTGTTTACTCTCTAAATCTGAAACAGTGGATAATCACTGATATCAATGCTAAGTGCTATCAGTAGGGTAATCAATAAATGAAATGTGAGATCTGTAACCTTTATTATGTGATTTAACTGACTTTTTTAGTATAATTTAGTTGTATATATTCAATAAATACGGTATCAAAAGATTGAAATTAACGTGTATATATTAGTATTTTAAGTATACATATAATGCTCTAACTTTCTTTCTTTTGTAATTGAATTTCACACTGATTATCTGTAGATAGCCAAGTATGCCACTAAATAATCAAACTATCCACTGATTCAGATTTAGAGAGTAAAATATATTTACTAATTTCACATGAGCGTTTAAAAGAAGTATTTTATAGTTTATATTTGATCGCTTCTATTACACATTATCTTCTAATTAAAATATAGCATGTACAAATCCAATCAAATTTTATCTCTGGAAATTCTAAGTACAAGAAGAAATTAAATTGGAATTCTAAATACAAGAAAAAAATTAAATTACTATCTGTTTAATATTTAAAAAATACGTAATAATTATTACATTGCATTTTAAAATAATTCTTATTAATATTAAAAAAAAATACTTTTAAAATTTCAGCAATTAAATGTATAAAAAAAACAGATTTTGAAAATGGACATCTTGAAATTGCCAAACTTATTAACAGTATATTTCATACAACTTTCTTAAACATATACAAAATAAAATTAAAATTTTATTTAGCATTTCTCTCGAATTTTTAACTACTTGATTCGATCAGTGATTAGCCTTGATTCTCATAAAGTCTGCTCCGTATTACTCCGATTATATCAATCGACACGATGCCGATCGTCTGCAGTTGGCATTACGATGTCGAGTAATTAGCAATAAAGTTAATAGACGCCGGCGCGTATAAAAGCGGCGCCAAGCAACGATTCCACGACGATTCCGCGAGTTATGCAATGCATTAAGGGACAGTGGCCGCCGTGTACGCGAATGAATCCCTCGGGTACGAGCACGCACGTTCATAGATACGAGCACGCACGCACGCACGTGTGTATACGCGTGTTACGCGCGTTAATGATCACCATTGCGCCGATGGCGGGACGTCTTGAATATCTTATTAAACAGCCGAGCCATGTGCACGTTTCGCTCTCGCGACGTGTTTCGAAGCGTGAGGAGAACTCGTGTCACGCGTCTCACCTCGTTTCTTTTATGAGCGCGCCGACGCCGCGCCGTCAACTTCCAGTCGCAACGTCGACCTCGGGAACCGCGACAGAAATTGATGCATAAAACCGATATTGACTAACCTAGATAGCAAACCTTAATCTATATTCTCAATTTTCACGTTGAGTTTAACATACAGGAAATTATCGGAGTCTACTTTGACGGCTAAATGACGTATTCGTTTTCTCGGCCAAATAAAACAGCTAAAATTGATCACTTTTCAGAGCTTTGACTAAATAATTTTTTATGCCACACAAAAATGATTCTAAAGAAAGAGTATTTCTATTTTCTCTCTTATCTAAAAAATATATAAATTAAAAAAATTTTTTCAAATATTTCCGTTCAAAAAAAAAAAGATTATTTAGAGATTATTTAGATATATAAGTTTTCAGGATACATATATTCAATTCTTTTCAAGAATATGATATTTTACGATAGATACAAATGTTATATTAAAATACATTAACGTTCTATCAAAAAGAAATGGTCAGATTTTATCGATTTTTTCAAGAGCCAATCTTGATTCCGCTAGATAAGAGAGGGAGAATTAACGATTACAGGAAAGAAAGTAACGTGTGAATATTTTCAAGGAGAGAAAATCGAGATCTGATAATCTACCGGCATAATTATCCGGAAATAGTTTCTCTCCGTATCCATATTTTCATTACCTCTGTACCGGCTGAGTGCAGATCATCTAAGCGAGCAAGTAAATTACTGATCAAAGACGTGTACGCCGTGTTAATTTTGTGGCGATTGCATATTCAAGAAAATCCTAACAGCAAAATACCATTGATTACATTATATATAAATAGCTAATACATTTTTTATAATAAAACGCGTAATATAAATTATTATATAATATTATACTATATAAGATTCATTAAAATAATAGGAAGTTTCTGCAATACCGTTTATCCCAGATACAATGAACGCTAAAGTCATGTTATCTTTTTCTTCACACCTAATTAAGAAGAGGATAACGTGACTTTAACGTTCACCGTATCTGGGATAAACGGTATTGCAAAAACTCCCTATTATAAACAATAATAATCACAATCGTAGATTATTAAACAAGTATCAATTAACGGTTTTAATACAATATGAAATATTTCTATATTTATTCTACCGACAATCGTTACATGTACATGACTGATTGAAATGTCTTACATACTATATCAAATTACACCAAGCAAATTTCATTAAATATTTTACCACACTATTTGCATCGTAATGGAAATTAAATATGCATTTCAACTCTAATTCTCATGAAAATACAATTCAAACAAACTATTGATCCGAAATATCGAAGTACTTTAATAAATATTATCTTCTATAAATCTCTAGATTAAAATAAATTAAGAATTATAAAAGAAGAATTATAAAGTTTCAATATATCTCTTTATCTTTCAAATAATTTTTGTATGCAAATAAATTAAAAAATCTATTTTTTACAGTTAAAACAGATCTATTACCTTTATACTAGAATTTTCATTGTTGATTAACAATAACAATTAATTATCGACAAAAATGTTTATAACAATTCTAGATTACGTGAAAAAAATAATCACAGACTCGAATAAGAAAGACACGTCACCACATAAAAGTGTTGCAAATGAAAGAAATACATCCGTATGTCGTTGATGTGTACAGAGATTCTGGACTTTAATAGAATTCCAAGCGTTCGATCGTTAGAATTCACGTGTAATCCAGGACACCTACGATAGGGTCGCAAGCAGAATTTCATAAACTCTCCCGTATGACTGGGATGCGAAAAACTTGTTGGCGAACAAGAGAGGGCGGGGCACATTTGGCAACGGTTCAAGGGACGTGACCCGACTAAAATACTGCAGTACTCCTCTTATACATATCGCGTACTAGGTGAAAATACCGCGTCTGACGAAAAACGGCTGATTTGCCCTCGGCAACTTGTGATATCGTAAATCTTACTATCGCGTTTAAACCGTGTTACGAGGCAAAACGTGACTTGGAGCAACGTGAAGGTGACGAAAATTCTCGTCGAAACTTTTCTTTCTCGTTTTATTAAATTCCTTTATTGCTGACTAGAAACTTTTATTATATAACGTAAATATTTCTTTCTCGTAAATTACACTCTGTTATATCAAAGCACAACTTTCTAAATAAATCTATCTTTCATTGCGAAAATTAAACGCTTTTTCTTTCCTAGTAAATTATAATATATGACACGTGCATAATTTTATAACTTTAATAATATTTAATAAAGCTTAATTGCTTCTGTTACATATATAACATCATTTAATTAACATTTGCTTCATGATCTTCAAAGTACATAACATGATATGTGATATATGATATTGGGTTAGAGAAAAAGTTTTGCGGTTTTTGTCAGCTCAAAATTGTCTCTGTGAAGTTAGCACCTTAACTTTAAAAATCGGAAATTTTAATAACAGTACTGCTTGCACCCGCAATAGTTCTAGAGCTCCTGATAGGTTTCATCAATATTATAGTACTGTTGATTTAGGCCAAAAATTTTAAAAAATAAAAATATGCAGTGCTAACTTCGCGTGGCACCGCAAGATTTGAAAAAGCCGATTTTTATGACGGAATCTCACAGTACTCGAAGAGTACTACAGTTCCTGATCGATTATAACAATAGTACCGGCCATTAAATATTTTTTGAATAAATTTTTAAAAAAAGAGCTCGCACCTCAACTTTCAAAAAAATTATTTTCTTTGCGCCATTTTGTAGTACTCGAAGAGTACTACAGTTCCTGATCGATTTTAGTGACACTACCCACCTTTTTAATATGTTTAAACAATTTTTCGATCCGCGCGCTGGCACCGCACGTCAAGAGTAAAGTACTCCTAAACGGCCAGTACTGGCCGACTTTTCGACATTTTCCGACAGTACTACAATAATTCCGAAGAAATATGCAGGTGTCGACCCGAGTACTTCTCGTTTAATATGTTTAAATAATTTTTTAAGTTTTTCGCTGGCACCGTACGACAAGAGTATAATGCCTCTAAACAGCCAGTACTCGCATCGAAACCTGCATATTTCTTCGGAACTATTGTAGTATTGTATTAATAATAAAAATTTATATAATATTAATAATTATGAATAATATTAACTAATAATATTGTAAAAGAGAAAGATACATGTATTATGAAATTTTACTGGCAGCTAAGTCAGAGTTATTTTGGTTGCTTGATAAATTCCAACATATGCATCTTTAACTACATAGGTCAACAAAAATATTTAATTCCACGCCATGTCCGAATTTACATTTTTCCCGCAAACCGGTTTTGTCGCACTTTGAAATATATAATGCTAATGTCCCACACAAGAAATGTATACGCAAAATGAGATATGCATCTCGTTTCTCGTTAATCTCACGAGTATGAGTGATTTTTCGAGCGGCAGGGACAAGTACCGTTGTCGGGAATGACTGTTATGCAAGTGTAAGTAGTTAATGCAAGAAATTTAGTACACCTGCCTGATGAGGAAAGCATTAACGGACGGAGGATTAAGGATTAGTCGGAGCAAGACTCGCAGATGCGTAATTTTCACGGCGGTCCATCGTCATCCAAGTTTTCAATGAAAATTAATAATGCAATTTCACGAATATGCTCTGAGGCAGGATTTCCACTCTAATAACGTGAACACGATTTATCTGTGACGGACTACAATAACAATACAATAGCAAGGTGACACATCAAGCTACTATTTTCCAGGAACGCACCGTGGAACGGTTCAAGTGAGTACGCTTCGTTAATCTTTACAGTTTCGACTCGTCTCGACAGTTTTTTTTTCAAATCGTAAATAAATTATCATTTGTTTCTCCAATTTCAACTCAAGAGTGAGTAAAAGATTTGAACAAATATGTACAATTTAGAGACATTTATTACACTATATTCATTTCATTTTTTCATAAAGAATGCGCATAATGGATTTTTTTATATAACGTGTGAAACAAAAGTATTCTTTCAATATTATTATTTATAGAAATGTTAAATCTCTTGATGAGACCAATTGTGTGCAATCGTACTCAAAATCGATTGAAAATGAAAAATTAAATATTATAAGTAATTCTGCAAATAATTCGTATCACAGGGTTTTAATGCAATTAAATTAATTTCTAATTAAATTACAATTAATCTATCACTTGTTTTAAACTTTATACATACCTATATCAAAGATATTTATATGACATAATGATTGGAAAGATAAAGCTGCGTGCAATTTTAACACGTAATTCAATACTATCATAGAATTATTTATAAAGTATTTTTTAATCTGTCATAAATATTTCATTTCTTGTCGACGTTTTTCTTATAAACATACATAAAATTAGAAAACCTCATTGATTAAATTTAATTAATTAAGTGATTACTGGAGCAATTAATAAAAATATGTTAACTAATTTGTGTTTCTAATAAAATATTTATTTAAGAAATAATACAATACTAACTTCAAAATGACTATTATTATGGGATTACTACCAATGTTTTTATTGCGAAACGTATAGGTATATATAATTTTCACCGCAAACAATTCGAGAGCGCATGAACTAAGCCGAGATGGAAGTTTGTTCTTGAATAGATTAGCACGTATGAGAAGCGAATTTCGGAATATATCGATTTTCACAGGTCTGAAAATACAGCGATGCAATTTGGATAGCGTCTATTTTATTTGCGTGTATCACACGGTTTTCTCGCGGTTATGAAGAAAAATATTCGCGGAAAAATATACACGTGCGCACATCCTCTTGTCGTTCGTCGGTTCTTCCTACGGAAGTCGCGAGAACAATAGTCGTTATATAATGCATTCTGTCTCATATACGAAACGTCGCCGATACCTTTGTCTCGCGGTATTTACATTTTTTCCTTTTTCCTTCATCCCACAAGAAAACGCGTCTGGAATACGCGTTGTAGAAAGCGTTGGGAAAAAGCACGAAGGTTAGCGTTTGTTAGGATTCCACTTTGACAAGAATAATTATCCATTCAAAATCATTCCGTAATATTTACGCGGATTGCAATAATTATCTAATCTAATCTAACTTTTAATAAAATTATTCTTTCTCGTTATTAATTTTATCATTCTACAAGGGGTATGTTAAGTTAGCACTCCAACTATAGTACTCAGGAGTTCTGATTAGAGTTCCCACTTCCTTTTGACGAGACGAAGAGTTCCTTATAGTTAATAACAAGAGTTCCGCTCAATAAACATTTTTTTTACATTTTTTAAAAATGGGGTGCTAACTTTTTATCGAATTTCGAGGTGGAATAGTTCTGAGCGGCTTAATAGCTTCAATTTTCGATTGCCTAGAGTTCCTGATATATAAAAAAAATTTTCGAATAATAAAAAAAAAATTAAAAATTTTTGAAAAATTAATTTTTAGATACAATAATAATTTTTTTACATATCAGGAACTCTAGGAAATCGCAAATTGAAGCTATTAAGCCGCTCAGAACTATTCCACCTCGAAATTCGATAAAAAGTTAGCACCCCATTTTTAAAAAATGTAAAAAAAATGTTTATTGAGCGGAACTCTTGTTATTAACTATAGAGAACTCTTCGTCTCGTCAAAAGGAAGTGGGAACTCTAATCAGAACTCCTGAGTACTATAGTTGGGGTTCTAACTTAACATACCCTTCTACAAGAAACATCACCAATTATGAAAAATATAATTTTCGAATCTATAAAATTTTCTAAATTTCAATAAATTATTTGTTTAAATAGTACCAACTAAATATTTATTAAATTTAAAAATATTTATTTAGGGGGGACAAGAACTGTTAATTTTATTTAATAACTTTTTTTATTAAATAAGTATTTATTTCCTGTAAGTAAATGTTTAGTAAACACTTATCAAATAAATATTTATATCATATAAAAAAAGTTATGAAAAAATTTAAAAAATTTCAGTTTTTCCCGTTTAAAAACAATGTTAAATTTCAAGTCTTCACAGGCACCTGTTAAAATTATCCGATCGGGCTGAAATTTTCAGGATCTTATTTTTTTGGCTCATAGACAAGAATTATCTACAGGGAGCGAAAAAAAAAATTTCTTTTTTTATTAAGGGCCACCCTAATATATATATATAATTTTTCCTTATATATATATACTATTTTACTCTAATATTGTCTCACTTTACAATCTTAATTACAATTATAAAGTACATACAAAAGTGAAAAGTGAGACGGTTATATAAGGGAAAAATTATATACATATCTTTCTCTATCGTAAGATTTTGACAAAATCGCTCGTGGCCAGGCTCTATTATAAAGTCTCTAATGATTTCTAGCTGAGAAGAGTGAGAAGTGCAATATAATTTCATTCTTTGATTTTCGGAAGCGATACTGTATACATATATTACAAGGGAGAAAGCAATATTATTCGCAGAAAATTCACACAGTTGCACGGTTGGAGACATCGATATTCACAGATCCATATTTCGACCCAGATTTGGCTCAGTTATTATGTAAATTGCCGGTACAGTTGGAGGGATTCAGTACAACACTATAATATTCTTTTGTTTCCTCCGCACTCTTATACGTTAACTCATTGAGAGAGAGATGCTACGTTGATGATAGTGCCAGGTCAGAAACGTCGCCTCGTTCTCTCGGCCCGAGAAAGGAATTATTGACTATAATGAAGCTGAGCCGAGAGATGGAGGTGGAACAAAGGAAACGCGTTGTTGCACGGGGCAGAGCTAAGTAAATAGCAGTCCGCAGACGTTGCTCTCCTCGTGCAGCTCACGTGCTTCGAGAGACAACAGGGAGGAACGGCTGTTGAACTTCCATACAATCGTCTCTGATTTTAGAACGTTGACTATGGCTAATTGAGGAAACGTCCCCTTTGATGTTACGAATGATACTAACTGTATATTCACTTAAGTAGACTGTATTAACATATTCATGTTGCATCGGAAGCAAGATTAATCCTAATCCTTATACGAATCAGAATTAATTGGCTCATTCTCTGATTCTGTACATTCGTGATCGTGTTCGACCCAGATTGGTAATTAGCTAAAGCTTATGAAAATTACAAGATTTACATAAGCTTTGTATAAGGTTTTAACAAAGTTAGATTAGACTTTCTTTCACTAATGTCGATAAACTTAAAATAAAAAGAAAAAACTTAAGATGAAATGAAAAGAGTTGCTTGAAAGATTCGCGTAATTATACAAATTGCGAAGTTTAATGCTTTAAAGAGAATTTCAAGATTCTAACTGTAATTGATCGATACCATGGCAAAGATTGCTAAAAGTTATAGATAGATAACGAATTAAACTTACAATAGATACTGAAAATGAATTCTTTCTATGCAAGGAGTACAGTTTTGTTATAGCAACTCATGCATAAACAAACGACTGAACGTTTTGAAGTGCAATAAGGTATGTATTTCAATAATCTCCATCACAAATCATCTGCTGCAAACCGGGATCACGTATGTATATCTTCAACTAACGGTCTTGAAAATGAAGACCAAGTAACGTATATAAATGATAAAATCAAGCGACAGGCAAGGATTGGACCGAAGCAACGTGATCACCATCTCTTTAGGGCAAGTTCAATGATCAACCTCCGACCTGACCTCGTAATAAGTTTTCTAGTACAAAAACCATCTCGTTGCTAACAACCATGAATTTTTTCAAGATTTTCGAGATTATAACAAACATATAGTCTCGTCTTACACAAAATACAGGTCCCGTAGAATAAAACCTTTCCAATTAAACTTACCAATTAATACAACTTTATAAAAATTGTGCTAATAATATTATACATGTCAATATTAATTGAAATTGTTTCGACATTAATTAAAAAAATATATATTTCCTCATTTTATATAAATAAACAATTTAATTTTAATTATATTAAGAGACAAAAAATATTTCTCGCTTGTAAATAGTAAAATTAAAAATATATATATATTTTTTTTTTATTCCTGCATGATTAATTCCTGATTTGTATTACCGCTGTATATGCTGATAGAAAAATCAATAGCAACCGATTTGACTGAGTCATGTTCAACGCCAAGAATAAACAGTGATAAGATTAATTTGTTTATCTTTTTTTCCCTTCTCCCACCAACTAACGTTATTTGAAGTTCGCGAAGCGTAAAGTGTCATTGCCATATGGCACGCGATGAATTCAATTGTCAAGATAACGAAAGTATGAGTGTCGGTTGGCATAGAATGATTCGATTCTATCGATATATTGGACCGATAAAAATATTAAATAAAATATTAACGAAAAGAAGACTTATAATGAGATTTATTCTTTTATTGACATATTATTTTCTATTACATTCTGTTATATATCATAATTGTAACATTATTTTAATATTGTAATTAAATCAGTTTGGATAAAGATCAGGAAATATATATTAATATTTTTTAATATATTTTTTATTCTTTTAATATATGAGATTAGTTTTATATTTTAACTCTCGTGCCCTAAAATTACATATAACATTCAAATTAATTCGGCTATAAAAAAAAATAGATATCAAAAGTGGATTAAACTTTTGTAGAAAATATCGAACTTCCAGCAATAAAAAACGTTTATTGCGACAATATTTTCCGATATCAATCTATTGCTCATAAGCATTAATTTTTTTTTAGAAATTTTAATTCTTTAATTGTTAAAGACTATTCTCAATAGTATTAATTGGCATATAATTAATGATACGTCGATTAAACGGAAGGATCGGTCGTTAAAATACATCTCTAACTCGCGAATATACGTTACAAGCATCGTTGCACTTCGGAGAACTGAGAATGGCATTGGTTCGCATCACGGCGCGACTGAATACGCGGTTCAGACATACGTGGTTCAATGGACCCGCGCTGCATAATTCGCGATTTGCAAAATTACGTGTTTCTGAGAATACACGCTGCGTGTACAACGTGACTTGATAAAGATACGTTTAAAGCATAACTCACCATGCACGCCTTTCAAAAGAAGCATTATCGCACCGGGGAAGGGGGAAGGATAGTCGGGGGAAATTAGAGAAGGGAGAGCCATTTTCTTCATTGAACAATTAAGACAGTTTGGAGAAAGCGAGGCGCGCCTACTATTCTTCTCATCGTTTGCTGTTCATAACCGTGTCGAAGTTGGTCACATACTTAGCGCCGTATTTCATCGAATTCATTCATACTCGCGTTAGCAAAATTGAATTTATAAAGAAATAATGTATGGTATCGAATCGAATATTAGATATGAATAATCGTCTTGGATTACCAAAAAATATTTTTTAAATATGTAAAGAAATAAATATATAAATAAACAAAAATATAATCTGAAATAAAATATAATATAGTGCGCGTTTTATGCCTAAAATTTCAATTTATGATACGTAATATGTATTAGTGGTATGATTTAATAAACTTTTATTCGCGTATAAAAGCTACATTATCTTACGCATTTACGCGACGCGAGTGTACCGCGGTATCTTCAAAATATTCGCCCGCGGTAAGAAAAATCGTTCAGAGAGGATATTATCCTGAGGCTCTGTGTGGACATGCACGGTCGAGCACGGTGGCATTGCACGCATGACGTTACATCGCAGTTAGATAAACCCTATTGAAACTTGACGTGGCCGCGCGTCGGACAGGACGTTGCGGCGTTGCAACGACCATATGACTGCCGCATGCAGCTCTATGCAACGAGACTGCACAAGCAGCCGCCAGTAGATTCAAATTAATTACGCCAATGACATCGTATTGCCATGTGTAACGTAAAGAAGAAAAAGATTACGCGAGGCCGGGACTTCAATAACATGCGATACGAGCGCAAAAAAATGTTCTCTATTCAGAGAATACGTTATAACTATTTTTTACAGCAGAAAACTGCTCCTGAAATCGATTTAGGATAAAAAGTTGTAAAAGTTCAAAGTACTAAATTGAAGAATTTTACGAGAATTTTAATAGAAACATATGTATTGTGTAATATGCGCAACAATTAAATCAGTAACAATTAAATCAGTATAGGATACATTGGAACAGCTTGAATATAGTTTGAACTAGCTAGGACCAGTTTAGACCACTCGGAATTTAATGCTTATATATTGACGATTTATTATTAAAACATTCCTCAAATAGCAATCGTGATAAAACACTAATTGCATTTCATATTTTTTGCTAAATATAATTTATAAATCCCAGCTCTGAATATTTTTTGTATGAGTATTTTATATTTTTTTAAATGGAAAATTGTTATGTATAATAAAAAAATATTTTAGCAAAGACGAGAAGCGTAAAAAAAAATCACATTTATTTGGGACCTTCCCACCCTCTTTTTTCGCAGAGTTTCTTATACAAGGAAAGGAACGTGACTGCATAATTTTCAAGGTGACGCCGAATTCGATTCTAAACACGTTTCGAATGTGCTACGCGGAAGAAGAAAAGAATATGGTAAGACATCCTACATTAAATCTGTCCATCTCGTTACCCTTCCGCGATCGCAATCTAGTACGGAATGAAAGGCAAGGTAAGGCACTGTTTTACGACGGTCACCGTCGAGAAGAAGTGGATGGCGATTTCATCGTGTCGCGCTACGAACTTCCGCAACGGGACGATTAAAGCAATTAATGAGCGAATTCTTTTCACGTAAAAACGAAGCCAGACGGAAAGTATACTGACTCTGAATAATATGAGAATTTAATACTAACTTTACACATCGCCTGCAATTTACGTCTTTTTTGGCATGAGCGAAATTTCACTCTTGAATTTTTTTCGAAATAAAAGAGGGTGGATTTGGTAAAGATGTTAAAAACTTAGATTTTTTCCATATTTTTATAAAAGTCCAAAATAGTAAAAAAAAATAGCTTGGGCTGAACAAAAAAGACTTAATTTGTAGGCGGAAATAAAATTATGATTGTAGATAGAGGATAACGAACATTGATAAACTAATAAATCTTTCCATCTATAAAATTTTATCGATTTTATGCAAATTAAAACCATGTCATTAAAATTTTATAAAAGTTCTCTCAATAATAATACTAATACATGATGCAATTATCTTTTATTTATAAACTTTAAGTAAAACCGAATTTCTAGCTTGTCAAATTAAATCTAGATTATAAATAAACTAAAAGATTTTTGTACTATTAAAGTTGTAAATCATTATAATATTTATTTTTCAAATATTAATTTTTATTTGAATAAAATAGGCATTTGCAACGACTGTATATACTTGTATTTATATACCTCAGTGTTTTTGCGTTGCAAGAATAAAGTACCGCAGTATAGGATAAAATCCGCGAGCAATGTCCCGCATCAAAAAAAACCGATGGGATAAAGGACAAAACACACACTCTCTCGAGAACAGCTGGAGAGCAGCAACGTGACTTTCATTCTTTGTGCTTATTCTTATGCAGCACGCAAGCACTGCACTTGAGTGCTGGCGCAAATCGGCCAATCCCGACGTAAGATTTTTTGTCCCTTTTGCTGCATCGTACTCAAACGCAGTATCGAAATTCACCATTGGGAAAATTCCGGAAGCTAGAACATACATCTACGATGTCGGCGAACGTGGGAAATTAGAGATATCCGCACAACATCTAAATGATAAATCGCAATTCCCGATTGTATTTCAATTACAGTAGATAGGCGTGCAGACTCACCTTCTTGATTAGGATTGTTGGTATTCGGATGCGACGAAGTCAGGGAAGACGGTGTCTCGTCCTCAGCGACGCCCATCGTCGTAGCTGCCGTTTGCTGATGATGCGTCTCCACTTCAGTCGCCTCTTCACACCTGTGCATCAATTATGAAACTTATAATAAACACCAATCTTCTTATATCAGGACGATAAAACGACTTTTATCAAAAAAGTTACATTATATATTCTATAAAAACCGAGAAAAATGCGCTGTTTTTATTATGCAGTTTCACTTCTATAAAAAATTCTTCAGACAAACATTAAATATAATTAATGCCAAAACGTTTTTTAAATGCAAATTACTTCGTATAATCGCATAAATCGAAAAATAAAAAAATCTTATAAATCTTAGATGTTTTATAAAAATAATTTATATATAGTGTGTGTGTATTTAATCAGTTTAATCAGATTTTTGTTGAGAAGAAATGCATAATTGTTTCTTCGGTATCCTTTATATTGGGATCTTTTCAATTGTTTCAATCCTCTTCAATTCACGATATATTAATAAGCTAACATTGTCAAGATAATTTTATCATAACGATATTGCTTCGGTTAAAAATTATCTAAATTATATTGTGTGAGATGTCACACAATTTAAAAAATTTGTTTTCATACGCCTTATTAGCTTTTTAATTATTTCTAAATTCTTTTATTTCTTTTTACTATCATTAAAATTTTCGTGACATAATTGAATATTCTTTGCGGTACACTGGTTGAAAAAGTCTGCGGTACGTTAAGTTAGCACCCCAACTATAGTACTCAGGAGTTCTGATTAGAGTTCCCACTTCCTTTTGACGAGACGAAGAGTTCCCTATAGTTAATAACAAGAGTTCCGCTCAATAAATATTTTTTTTACATTTTCTAAAAATGGGATGCTAACTTTTTATCAAATTTCGAGGTGAAATAGTTCTGAGCGGCTTAATAGCTTTAATTTGCGATTACCTAGAGTTCCTGATATGTAAAAAAAATTTTCGAATATTAAAAAAAAAATTAAAAATACATAAAAAACATTTTTGAAGAATAATAAAGTTTTAAAAAAATAGTAGAAACCTTTGAAAATTTTTTTGAGAGTACCGAGTAGTTCTGAGTAGCGTTTCTTATAGTACTCGACGTAATTTTTTGAGAGTACCGAATAGTTCTGAGTGGCGTTTCTTATAGATCTCGACGAGATCTATCGAAAACTGTAAGGTGAAAAAGCGATTAGACCAACGGTTTGCAAGATACAGCGACATTTGTCAGAAGATCGACAATTCTTAAAGTGAGTGTATCTCGGAAACCGCTGGTCCAATCGCTTTGAGCCCTAATACTTTTCGACAGAACTCGCCGAGACCTGTCCAGAACTCCGTTCAGAACTACTCGGTACTCCCAAAAAATTTTAAGTTTAAATTTTTGCGGGGTCTCACTTCGGAAAATTTTTTGAGAGTACCGAATAGTTCTGAGTGACGTGTCTTATAGATCTCGACGAGATCTATCGAAAACTGTAAGGTGAAAAAGCGATTAGACCAACGGTTTGCAAGATACAGCGACATTTGTCAGAAGATCGACAATTCTTAAAGTGAGTGTATCTCGGAAACCGCTGGTC
>NW_017276368.1:54467-101712 GCF_001594065.2 Cyphomyrmex costatus | reverse complement strand
AGCCCTGATATTTTTCGACAGAACTCGCCGAGAACTGTCCAGAACTCCGAACAGAACTACTCGGTACTCCCAAAAAATTTTCCGACGAGCGACTTACAAAAAAATTTTAGATCAAAAATTTTTTGGGAGTACCGAGTAGTTCTGATCTGAGTTTTGGACAGTTCTCGGCTAGTTCTGTCGAAAAGTATCAGGGCTCAAAGCAATTGGACCAATGGTTTCCGAGATATACTCTAAAAATTGTTGATCTTCCGACAAATGTCGCTGTATCTTGCAAACCGTTGGTCCAATCGCTTTTTCACCTTACAGTTTTCGATAGAACTTGTCGAGTACTATATGAAACGCTACTCAGAACTACTCGGTACTCTCAAAAAAATTTTCAAAGATTTTCACTGTTTTTTTTAAACTTTATTATTCTTCAAAAATGTTTTTTATGTATCAAGAACTCTAGGTATTCACAAAATATTTCTGTTAAGCTGATCAGACCTATGCGACCTTGAATTTCGTTAAAAAGTTAGCACTCCATTTTTAAAAAATTATTAAAAAATTAGCGCATATGTCATTAAAAATCATAGAGAACTCTTCGTATCGTCAAAAAGAAGCAGAAATTATCATCAGAACTATTGTACCTAAAAATTAATTTTTCAAAAATTGTTCAAAAATTTTTAATTTCTTTTTTAATATTCGAAAATTTTTTTTACATATCAGGAACTCTAGGTAATCGCAAATTGAAGTTATTAAACCGCTCAGAACTATTCCACCTCGAAATTCGCTAAAAAGTTAGCACCCCATTTTTAAAAAATGTAAAAAGAATGTTTATTGAGCGGAACTCTTGTTATTAACTATAGGGAACTCTTCGTCTCGTCAAAAGGAAGTGGAAACTCTGATCAGAACTCCTGAGTACTATAGTTGGGGTGCTAACTTAACATACCCAAAAGTCTGCTTAATAGGTATTATTACATAAGTCGAGAGAGTTCTATTTAGTTTACTTTACAAAACTATCATAATTTCCAAGAAATAAAAAATCACACATTATTCATTGTAACACGTGCAATTCGATATGTGCCGACTCAGCTTTCATTTATACATAGTGGCACACTGCAATGGCGCTGTCTTGGATGTTATTTGAGGCGCATTCGTAGATTTGTTCGTCCTACTTTTTTTTAAATAAATATAAAAGGGATGCTTTTGTGTCATCACACAGTTCTATTATTTTTTTTGTTATTACAATCATATAAAGATAATAAAGCATAATTTACGATAATATTTTTATAAAAGTAAGATTAATATATTCGTCAAGAAATTAATATAAAAACGAAAATAAAAATATATATAAAGTATATTGAAAAATAGAAGAGAGAGAGAAGAATAAATTAATAGTAAAATTGAATTAGATATTCAGAAGAATTTGTCGTATGATAAATCTTAAAGTACGTCAAAGAAAGAGAAAGAGTTGTATGTTTATATAATATATACTACCGTGCTCGTGAAACAACCAACAAGCGACCAGTAGAAATCGAACACCACAGTCGTATTAGGAAGATTTCATGCCGATGGTCGAGCATCGTTGCATCTCACCGCATGCACCTACGCGTAACTCGGCGCACTGCAGCGGTCAGAGAGGCATTCATCGGATCACAGCTTCCGCCAATTTCCTCTCTAATCTCTCTCTCTCTCTCTCTCCCTTTCTCTCTCTCTCGTTATCTACACTGCCGGAGCAAGGTAGACGCTTATTGTCGTGGTAATTACACACGTGCAATTACGTGCGGGAACCGCAGTGCAGTGTAGATTAGTGCACACGCAGCGCGTCATGCGTACATCGGTGACACCGTCATCCAAGTGCGGTCCAGTTCGTGAAATAGAGACGACGTTGACGACGACGTTGACGACGACAACGACGCGCGGTTATAACGGTATGTTGACCTCCGACGCCAATTGCTGCCTGCTTGCACAGCGCACGCGGATACGGACTGCAGGCCGGAGAATGTGTGCAACGCGCATTGGCTTTTCGGATGAGGCACGAACTATCGATTAATCGGCGATGTGCAGTGCAACGATGCACACTTCTCCGCGACGTACGAACTCCTATGCGCGAAATCGTGTGAATTGTATAGTCATCTGGTCATTTTTGCTGCAGAAAAATGCGAATTTATTACAACTAAAATGCATGATTTAATAAAGTCAAATAGATTTACTTCTCTCTTGAATAAACTTCTAATAATAAAACAATTTATTTTACAAGTAATAAATAACTTTTGATTAAAATTAAGATAATTTTATTTCAAATAGATCATTTATAATAATTCTTTTTAAATATAAGTAATTAATGTTAAATAATATTAATAATATAATTTATTATTTAAATAAATATAAAGAAGATCATTCATTATACATATAACTGTTCAAATTCGCGTTATACATTTTACATACATATTAATCACATTAAAGCACATTTTTTGGCCAATCAAAATTTAACTAGCAATACTTTTACTTCGAATTTTTTTTCAATCGGCGGAAATTAATCGTTACCTCAAGTAACGCTAGTATAAGTTCACTTACAAGCAAACCATAAAAAATATATTTAATTAAAGTATAATGAACAAAATAATTTCTTATACACACAGATATTTCATATAAAATTAACATTATAAATATGTCGAGAAAACAAGGTTAACTGGCACTCGACCTTGATGTTGTTTGATAAAACGCGACTTTGAACACAAGGCTCTGGCGCACAGTATTGTCATTTGTGCATCGAAACTCAAATCGGCAGTAGTTCGCTTATAGCTCGCTTTACATGTCACCATATTACCTATCTAAAAATGATTATTTCCTATTTCCTATCTAAAAATGATTATTTCCTATTATTATTACTTCGATTTGCAACTTGTGCAATTAATTATCTCCCGTAATTAATGACTATTCATGAATTGTCAACTTGATATGCGATATTCTAGTTTTGTTCAATGATTATGCTTCAAAACTGAAGATTTTGGCGCGCGGTTTGTAAAATTAAATATGCAGATGAATTCTCATCAAAATATTTAAGCCAGCATTTCCAATTTGAGCTCCGGAACCAAAACGCAAAGCTATTGACGCAAACAATATGGATAAAATTTCGGAATCTATAAACGAATGCTCAGTTGGAATTTTCGTTTGCTCACCCTTAGTTCAAAAGATTTGTGAGCAAACAATAAGCAAACGAATGCATGAAGAAAAAAAATCGATTTTTTAATTCGATACCAAAACTTAATTTTCTTGTATCTTTTGAACGGGTGGATAAACGTGGACAAACAGTGGATAAACGAATGCAATAATGATTTTATCTTATCAAGATTCGCATTTAGGGGTGCCAACTTCACAGAGCTGCTCTGTGAAGTTACATACGTACATTTTTTTGGAGGGTGGACAAATGAAAATAACGGGTGAGCAAACGTGGACAAACAGTGGACAAACGAATGCAATAATGATTTTATCAAAATTCGCATTTAGGGGTGCCGACTTCACAGAGCAGCTCTGTCAAGTTGGCACCCCTAAATGCGAATTTTGATAAAATCATTATTGCATTCGTTTGTCCACCGTTTGTCCACGTTTGTCCACCCATTATTTTCGTTTGTCCACCCTCCAAAAAAAAGTTATACACAAAATTGTGAATTTTGAAAAAATTCATATCTTATGATTATGTTGATAAAAAAATTCGAAAAAAATCATGGTAGCTTCTTGCGATGGGTACTATAATATGTATATCAAAATTTCAGCCAAATAAAAAATCCAAAAGTTTTCGAGTGGCACACTTGGGATGGAATGCCTCATATATATATATATATATATAATACACATTGAGAAAAAATGTACTAAATTTTAATAAATATTTATTTAAATAATACAAGTTGAATATTTATTAAATGTAAATATGTATTTATATTTGATATTACAAGAATTATTAATGCAATTTAACTATCATTTTTTTTATTTACTAAATGTGTATTTACTGTAAATGATAAATTAATAAGTACTTATTAAAATACTAATTAATTTATCATTTAAAAAAATAGTAATTAAATCAAATTAATGATTCTTGTGTCAAATTTAGATACATATTTATATTTAGTAAATATTACATTTTTCTATCAGTGTAGACGTCTAATTTTAACTTGAATATCTTTGAAAATATTTCATTTAATATTTTTGATATGGAACTCATACAGTAACGACTATAAATACGAATAAAAATACAATTCTTGACAATGAGTTATCCCTATCATAAAACTTTCCCATCTCCTGTTTTCAAGAAATCAACGACGATATACGATGACTCATTTGTACGACCTTGCAAGTAAGAGTTAAATATAGCTGATGCAACAAAAAAAATATCGTGCGCACATTCACCTTATATGCATCAGCTCAATAGCACGTTTATCTTTTGTTCGTTGCAAATGCGTGTATATCAAGAATATTTTTGAACCTATCTATATTAATATCATCCTTTAGAAAAAAAGTTATCAGCCATAATTTTCAGTTAATTAATTTTTTGTAGAAATAAATATTATGGAAGAAGAATATCTCAAAATTCTATAAATAAAATAAAATAAAAACTTCACTTTTTATTTCGTCTTTTTTATGAATGATAAAAAGCGATTATAACTACATGTAAATTAAAAATAAGAGACGAGAAATAATAATATTACGATTCAATATTGTATTATTATCAGTAAAATATCGATAATTCACTGCAAAACTTGAATAATCTATAGAGTTACACAGACAAGACTTATAATCGATAAACATGCAGAGATCAATGAAACTCTGCGGCGAGTCAAAACAACCTGCACGATGAAAACTGAAATCGAAAGTAAACGTCAATCGCGAGTCGTTGTTTCGCTAACAATGCGAAATTTTCTAATAAATATTAATTATGGTGTACAATTATATTATATAAGTGAATTTAAAAAGGTCAAAGCTATGTTATTTTATTTAAATCAAAATGCAAGCAAGTTACGAGTAATGATCTGTTTGCTATAGTATGCATACTCTGAAATCGATGTTCTCTAGGCATTTGCGAATAGTTTGCGCTCGATCGTCTCGTTCATATTAAACAGCTTGCATTACAGTTTGACGAAAGCAAACAGTTTGCCTATAGTATTAGCGAACATATTCGCGAAGCCGCCCGTAGAGAGAGAGAGAGAGAGAGAGAGAGAGTGGACGCAGTTTAAAACCGTAAGAAGTTTCTCGAAGATAAAACTGTCATTGTGCGCTGCAATTTTCTTATCGCACCTATATGATAGTATAATAACTTTATTTATTATTACGCGCAAGCACACTCACGTAGAAACGTCGCCACGGTCGTGTGAATCGATTGAATTTCCTGTTTCTTAATCTTCAATGCGTAGTCTGATTCCGGCCTAACACTTACCTCGTCGCATTTAACATTATTACAGCCTTAACCAAAAATATTAGACTCCATAATAACAATTATTATTTAAAAAGTTTCAGCTCAAAAATTGATTTATGATTTGCTGTAAATTATTCTTTGTTTCAAGAATTCTTTAAACTTATACATAATGTCGATAATCAACAGGTAACAATGCACACTGAAAAACTTGTGTACTAAACTTTAATAAGTAAATATTTATGCGAACTAACTAAGCATTTACTTACAGTAGGTATAAATAAATATTTATTCAATAAGAAAAATGTGAGAGTTAAATCATTAATGGTTCTGGTATCAAATATAAAATATATAAATATATCTTACATTTAGTATAAATATTTAATCAGTATTAATCAAATAAAGATTTACTAAAATTTAGTAAAGTGAAAAATTCAAGGACTCTTTATATAACAATAACATTAAAAAGGGCAAAGTAAGAGTCAAATTACAATTAGAAATCTAAATTTCTTTGACATTTATTCTAATATATATAAAATTTAGTATATTTTTGCAGTGTAGATAAAAGAATTTCAGATAAATGAAAAAATATAGGCGCCTAATATTTTTGGCCAAGACTGTATATTAATTGTAATGACAAGTAGCACTATACAATCGTGATCTTAAAGTATGAATCGAGCAACGGAACGCGTGGACTAGCATGTAATCGTTGTCGGTTTCCCATCACGTTTCTGAAAACGTTCACGAAGAGAGAATTGGCAGAGCACAGCTCCGTCGTAAAACAGCTCTCTCGCTCAATCCTCGTCTCGTACCCCATCTCGTTTTCTTCCTCTCTCATCCGTACGTCGAGACTTCAGGTCGTTTCTCTCCCGGCCAATGACCGTCCACCTTCAGTTTTGTATCCCCCCAGACAGCGCGCGCCTTATACGTCGACAGGTAGATGCAACGTTCGAGATATATACGCGTCCAGGGTGGTCTGACGATAAGGACCGAGAATCGAACAGGAGACTCTCTTCATCGACGTTGTCGCTAGAGCTAACGCTTTCGTATGTGGATCACGCTTAATCTTCGTCCGTCTCTTGGGTCCTAAGCTCCAATTGATTAAATTGGACTGAATGAATCTGATGCACATTTATGATACGTTCTTGGATTTTTTTAACAATTTTAAGTCACCTTTTTGAATTTTTCAACAATTGTATTAATTGGAAATTAAAAAATCATGCAATATTATTTATATTACGGTTAATTAATAAATTACATTATAATAAAATGTGGAAAAATGTATTAATACCGAGAGCTTTAATCCTAATCATATGTATGATATAGATTATTTTACTTTTTCAAGACTTTGTTGTGCATAAACATATTATTTATTATATTAAATATTAAAATGATATGTCAATAAATGTAGGTAAAAAAAATCGATTAAAGTTTATACATAGAGTTTCATATAATTTTACGATAAATACAAAAATAAAACAATTGTAATAATTATTGTATAATTTATAATTGTATAAATTTGCAATATTAATTTCTTATAACCCCTGAAAATATTGCAAAATAAATAAAAATGAATCCAATTTAATCACTCACAGGTAACAGATAAGTATGTTTAGCCTCATCGAATACTTTTAATCGAATAGCGTCAGTATCTCGTCATAATACCCCTTGGAATCATTCACCCTATTTGCATTCTTCAATCTCACGTTAACTTTCCAATTGATCTGTTCTTGTATCGCGATCTTTAGCTTTCTTATTTCTCACATCTTGCTCCGATTATGTATCCTGTGCAACACACCTTCGCGACCAGACGGGAAGGGAGTGTGACAAGAAAGTGAAGGGAACAAAGGGATGAGGATAGAAGTGCCGCAAGTGGAGAAAGGGGGGAAAGGAGTAGATCGGCTCTTTGCAAAAAGCGGCATCCAAAGTGTCGGTCGACCGGTTTCGCGCGTGTATGTACCTGTCACGTATACTCCCTCAAATGCGGCGCTACAGAGAGAGAGAGAGAGAGAGAGAGAGAATGAATGAATCTCTATTAGCTTCTCAGCTATTTCCAATACAACTGTATACAACTCTTATTAATAATCTTTTTAAATCTACATTACTAAATTAATACAATTTTACGAATCTAACAATAAGTAACATTGGTCCTCTTCATTCAGCAGAGAAAATTAATCAATTAGCGCTTAGTGATTCTTTAATATGATTGGTTCCTATACTGTTAGATCCAGCAAAAAACTAAAGGCAAGAACCAATCATATTAAAGAATCACGGAGCGCTAACTGATAGTTTTCTCTGAACGCAGTCATTAAATATTACATATTCTTTTAACACTCGAGAAAGAGAGAGTAAGAGTGGGGGGGGAGGCGAGAGGGGATCGACATATGTGTGTCGATTATACACACACACACACACATGCATACATAGGTCGAATGGAGCAGTGGCGTGCGCACTCACACTGGCGCGCATGCACGCGCGAGCGTAGGCGACGTCGTTACACAGGGTGTCCGAGAATTAGTGGATAGGTATACGTTTCCTTGGAATCGCGAGATAAGCTCCAGAGAATCGGTTTCTCGTTCGCGAAAATATTCAGAACGTCGATTTTACCCGTGGACTTTGTTGTCACACACACGTCGCACAGTTCGAGATAGACTGAACATTTCCCCGGAATAAAACACGGAGTGAAGAATTCAAAACATCGCTTGTCGCGCGTTCAGAATAAACCTTACTCCCGCGAGAATTTTATACTTCAATTTTAAGGTGACAGTATTACAAAAGCATGTGTAAAAATTTAAAAAAAAAAGATGAATTAATTCTCATTAAAAAGAAATTCATTCCAAGTTTCCCGAAGTGAGTGTCCATTGGTTAATTTCGGAGCACCTGATACATGCGCATTTACAAGGTGCATACCGTGCGTACACATACATTCACACGCGGGTTAATAGAACAAGAGGAACTGGTCTGTTTATAACAATACCGCCAACGAGGCCGCGGTCGAATAGCGCGACGTGAACGAAAAACCCTTTCTCTCTCGGGTGAAGCCATCCTCTCGTCATATAGCTCCGCGAGTCCGGCGGAGCGTTTCGCTCGCAAAATGAACGACAGGGAATCTCGTGTCATACATACGCAAACGTATACATACTCACATCTTAAAACACGGCCGTGGACCGCATTCGTGGGCAGGAGGACGTTCCGTGGTTGAATGTAGTATAGACGTCACACGACCGTGGTCGCGCGGCCGCCGCTCCCGGCCGCTATTCCGCGCGTATTATGCGCGAGAAGGTACGTCACTGACGCTGCGATTCGCTTGTCCCCCCGTCGGCGGTGAATATCGTCACTCGGTATACGGGCGCACACAGGTATCAGCCGTTACTACTACAACCACGCACTCCCGAACTCGTTCGCTCGGCCAGGTTCGCGCGACGCGACGCGACGCGATGCAGCACGACGGACGCGCGACGGCGGGTGTTCCGACGGCCACACGTTTTGTAATGCCTCCGTACAACGCTGAGGAAGAGAAGGTCTGTTTTCGTTCGAAGGGAGGACACTCGACAATACGCGGAACCTCGGGGAGAACACACTGTCGTGGGCCCCTCTCTTGTACGCGTAGCGTGCGGATATGCGGTACACGCGCGCTCTCGCCACGCAGAACGCCGAAAATCCCGGAGCAGATATTGACAAATACCCGGACTTGGCGTCGCGCGACACCGTCGGCTAACGGTCTCGCTTGTCACGGCATGCCCAGCGCCATCATGCGGCCACTCCCGCAACTAGCAGTGCCTGGTATCCGCTAATGATAAAATATCACTCTATCGGGTTTCTTTCGACACAGTCTCGACACCGTGATTTTATCGACAATTCGTAGCTATGTAGTTCTGAAATCGAAAACAAACGTACCAGCGCTAGTGTGCTGTGTTAACTAAAACTGGAGCGGCTCTTGTCAAATGTCAAGTTGCTCTCTGACCGTACTTTACTAACCTGTAATCTGAATTTCGCGTCGTGTGCCACTGTGATATTGTGACTGTATGTAATTTTTACTTCTACTCCAATTTATTCCACTGAGACTATATTCTTCCAAATTTTCTATCAATTCTGTTTTTGAGTATAACATCTACCATTTCGATCAACATATTTCTTCGTTAAGAAATATTGTTTTTTAGTTAATTTTAATGATGAATTATTCGAATAATATAAATTAACGTTTTGCAATAAAATATTTGCTTTATAATTTATAAAACATTTAAACAAATTAACAAACAATTTTTATGCTTATTATGGCATAGTGTCTGTATAATTAAATATTATGAAAAGAATAATCAGATTGTAATGTTTTTATTTTATGGTATTTAGTTTATTAGAATTGCAGAAATAAATCTGGCATTATCGTCGTTAATTAGCAAAATATTGTTTATTAATTGTATATATATATATATATATATATGTGTATATAATATTTAAATATATAATATACATATTCCTTATTTTAAAAATAACACAACTCACAAACATGATGTTTTACTGTTAAGAATTAGGTAAACATTACTTTATCTCTATCAGTTATCAAAAGTAAATTAACTTAATAAAAAATTCAAAACATTGGAAAAATAATTAAAAAATTTAAAGAGAACGATTTTTTGAAGGTTGTGAAAATAATAAAAATAACATTATGTTAAGAATATTTTTTGCCGATATTATTTGATTAGTCAATAATTTTTTATCAAATTAAAAAATAATTTTTTCCTTTTCTGAAAAATTTAACTTTTTTAATTGTGTCACTTTTGAAGTAAGAGAAATATATGTTTACATATTATACATAACATATGTATATCAATAAACAATATTTTGATAATTAATAATATATATATATATATATATATACTACACAAGATTTTATTATTTTAATTCTTTAAAATCCTGTATAACCTTATCATGTGAGACACTATAAAATAAGGCATTACAATCTTGTACAATCTTTTTATTAATATTACACGACATTTGTACATATATAAATTAATAACAATAGTACATAATATTCCTGTTATATTTATACACTTTATACATATTTTATACATATTTTTTTTGGAAAGATGGATAATATTTTTGGGAAGGAAGATTCTGGAGATGAAAAAGAGAACGAGCATAAAAATGTTGAAGACCATGGAGATAACAAAACTACTCTTTCACCAAATTTAGAATCCAAGGATATTGAAGCTATGGAGACTGATAAAGTTAAGGTATAAATACCGAAAAATTAACTTGTTTTTTGAATAAATTAATTGTATTATCTGTATTATATAGGCAGAATCGGATACAATAAATTTGCAATTGCAATCAGATACTGAGGAGACTGAAAACACAGAATCTAATTCTACCTGCCCAGTTGTAGACGATCAAATACAGATTGTGAAGCATGAATTTAATATGAAAGTAGAAGAACAAACTGCTGAAGATATATTTAGTAATGACATTATGATACCTCGTGCCAATCTAATCAGTATAAAAGAAAGACGGGAGAGTAAGGAGAAGAGCAAAAAGGAGATAGAAGAAGAGGAGAGAGAGAAGATGCAGTATGTATCTGAATGATTTAATGATTTTAACACAAAAAGAATGATTTGAAAATAATTTTATAAGTCAAAAAGGATAATTCTTTAAAAATTGTGAAACAAAAATAATAAAAAATGTTACTTGATCAAGTTAAGAATATATTTTCTTTGTTGAAAAACTTAACTTTGTGTGTAAATTATGTCATGTTTGAAGTAAAAAGGGACAATATATTATTATTGGGTATTTAAAATATTTTTATGTATTTATATTTAACTTTTCTATGTATAGCAGCTTTTATTATGCACTGTTCTCGTGTAATGCAAGTAATTGAATTTGCTATAATTTATAAGTTTAAATAGACATTATCTTGCGAATATATTTGAAAATATTTTTAGAGTGCTAGTATCTAATTTCACTGAAGATCAACTGGATAGATATGAAATGTACAGACGATCCGCATTTCCAAAAGCAGCTATAAAGCGGGTACTGTATTTTAGTTTTAGTCGTTACATGCAGAAATGAAATTTTATTTTATATAAAAGTACTTTATTAAATGTTTCAGATCATGCAAACCATAACAGGTTGTTCAGTATCTCAAAATGTTGTTATAGCTATGTCGGGAATCGCTAAAGTATTTGTTGGCGAAATTGTTGAAGAAGGTAGGAGTTATTTTTTTGTAAATACTAGAATAGAGAATATTTGAATTTTACTCTTGATTATTACGTTTGTTGTGTAGCTTTAGATGTTATGGAGGAGCAAAATGAAACTGGCCCATTACAACCAAAGCACTTGAGAGAAGCTGTCCGGAGATTGAGGTTACAGGGTCAAGTATCGAATGGTCGAGCACATAAATCTTTCTTTAGATTATAATTAGTCCCACATTTGCAATATATTATAATGTTTCTCTTACTGCAGGATCCTACTGTACTGTTTAGATTAGCGTAACCTAAATAATATAATTCACCTAGAGATTAAGTCGAGCTTTTTAAGTTATTCTAACTACCTTTATAATCCAAAGTATTATCCATCTCAGTTAAAATTAGTTAAAATTTGTTAATACGCGATAAATATACATATTACTAATATTTTATATTTTTCATCTTCAAGTAGATTAAACTTAAACTAGGTATACATCTATATTTTTATATCGTAAGAAAGAATGATTTCAAAAATATATTTTAACATATGTATTTTGTGGCTCTCAAATTTCGAATCAGATTATTTTCTAAAATATATTTAGGATAAAAGTTGTTTGTCTTAAAATTCTGGGCTAAAAAGATCTATAATCATTTTTTTCTGCATTTTTTTTTTCAAGAAATGTAGCAAAAACTTTTTTGAATTTAATTTTACTTTAAATAATTAAGCAACAGGGACGAAAAAGTCAGAAAATCATTCTGATTGATTCTAATCAAAACTATACTATTATCAAGGACTTATTAACTTCCTTTTTATGTCTACAGTGCTTGAATAATATTGGAAAAATTAGAAATTTGACCATTTTGACTCTCTCTCTGTAAAATTACCCCTATGCTCAATTTAATTTTTTTCTGAGAATGATATCCTATTCCAGATAGCTAAGTAAAGTCTGTAAAGATAGATTTTAAAGAGAGTATGTTATTAATTTTGAATGGCCGAAAAATGACAAATTTCACACAAAGTCTGTAATATCTGATAATATATGTGTGTATGTCAGCAAACTACCAGAAATATGCTGACATGCTGACTGGCAAATTATAGTGGCACAGACCGAGCAGGATTTGCAGTTTTGATCTGCTAGGTTTTTGTCCCCAACTTGCTGTCTGATTATGTGAACAGACTTCTATCAACTGCGTATAGAATGCATCTATAATTGATGTCAGTCTGTTGATATTTTTAATCGAATTTGCTACTAGTCTGCCGACATTTTACTTACTAGGATCATATAACATTGTTTAGCATACAGTTTAATTCGAAAGTCGAGAGTCACAAAATGAACTAAATGGAAATATTTTTTTATTGTATATTTATTATAAATTTTAAAAATGTATTGTGAATTATCATTAGCACATAGAGTAGACTAATAGCAACATTTTTTATTACTGAGTGTACACGTATACATTCATTTGTAACATACTATACATAGATTCATATTTTGGAAGTTTCATGAAACATACAATAGTATACATCTTATGCGATAAAAAAGTTTGCTGATAATATTTAGTGTTATATTTTTATACACAATTAAGATAGTTATAAATAATTATGTATAATTTTTTATGGCGCATTATTTTTAAATAGAAGTTAATATAATGTTTTACACTAATTGCTGACATTGAACTTTATTGCCTAATTATTAATATATAGTTTTACGCAAATCTTAATAAAATATAATTATCAAATCTCTAACTATAAATGAATTGTAGGAATATATAATTTTATATATAAAAATATGAATATATTGTTTTTTTTAAATAACGACAAATTTTATATAATTACGAAACATTTGCAATTAAGAGATATTGTAAAATAAAAAGAAAAGAAAAAGAAAATATACAGTATACTATATATATAATAGCAAACTATATCGGAATAAACATAACAAATATTTTATAATACTTGTAATATATGTTATAATCTATATTTTTCTTGTTTTTATTTCATTTCTCACTGGGTATATATATAGCGTTTTCTACTGGAAAAACATCGCCACACCGTACTGGTATATTGACTTACATATTTTCAGTGTTAATAATAAATAATGTAATCCTTTTCAAGTTATAAGGTTATCGCGACAACAAAGAATATGTAATTAAAAAAGTTAAATTATTTATTAACACTGAAAATATGTAAGTCGATTTATCCTGAATTGTACCGGTGCGGTGTGGCAATGCGTTTTTCCAGTGGAAAACGCTATTAGACTACACTTGAACGCTTTCATAGTGCATCAAAAGGAGCATCTTGTGACGATTTCATCATTTCATATTGTGAATTTAGATACAGTTTTTTATCGATATTTATTCATGTTCATAACCGCGCAATGAGAATCGAAAATATGATATGCAAGTATTACTTAAACTAATTTTGACGTACAATATTTACTTCGGATGTGTGATTTACGAAGCATTAAATTTTCCGAAATCTTGCACTGTCAGAGCATTTACTATTGATGTATCGAATTATGAATATAATATTGGCTCGATTACAGTTTCGAATGATAAAATCAAAAGGTACAGTAATTGCCATGCTATTCATAGAACATTTATATTATTATTTGTACATGTACAAATTTGTTACAAAACATTCATTCTAATACACAAATCTGTTGATCTCTTTATTTCTTTATGAATAATTGCGAAGCTGCCAACAACATCATTACATTCCGCGGCAAGAAATACATGCATTCTTTTCATCGTTCTTATAATAAACGTTAAGAAAGATAAACGTTCTAATTTCTATATATGCATACTCGTTTATTTAATAGTTCGACGTATTTCAGCAATGAAAGACGCTATTATTCAGACATTTATTCGCAATTGTGTAACCGTTCCATTCTGCGATTCACAATGGATAAATCCAAGGTTCGCAAAATAAGAAGTAAAAACCTATGCACGTGTTTCAACTTTGAGAATTCTGTATCGTGTTGTTAAATAAATATTTTATATTTATTACATGTATTACATAGCATTGATAGATAAAACAAGACACTGACCTCATTATTGCAGCGTTATTGGAAAAATACAAAGAGAAATTTCTGTCTATACTTTCAAACGAGCGCTGATATAATCTATCGGCGAAAGTTGCTTGGTTACGAGCGAGAATTTTTCGGAATTCACCCTGTGAGATACAGCAGGTCTAACAGGATATTTCACGAAGTTACCCAAACGAGGACGTCCAATTTAACGAAGAAGAAGCGTGATGTCATTGCAAAAGATACCTATTCGAACGATGAACATATAGGTGATAAGATAACGAGGAAAATAATCCTTTATAAAAATTGTTGAACAAAGAAATTTATCTCTATAAAAATTGGACAATCTTCTAAATTAAGAAGATTTTTTTAATATTCGTGTGTATATATATATAATATACAGTAATGTAATGGTTGGACTAGAAATATAATTTATCATACTTAATTTGTTATTGATATTTCTTACTTATTGATTACTTATTGATATTAATATTCTTTCTGATAATAAAATAACAAGAAATATATTGTAAGATATCAACAAAAGTTAAGTACGTGCTATGTCAAACTATATTTCTATTTTAATCAATATATATTACTATGTGTATACGTGAATATTTTAAAATCAATTCTTTGAATTAACTGTTCAATTTTAGAGAGACAATTTTTTCCTGTTTAACATTTTTTTCATTTTCTTTCATTTTTTAAATTTATAATCATCAGAATTTTCCCACTATAAAAGGTAGTTAACAAATTAATTAAATAGTTGTTTATTTTCACATAGCATTTTATTTTCCATTTGTTTCTATTAATATATATTATTCTGAACATGATTTATTAAATAGTACAAATGTTAAAATAATGCGTTTTATAAATATATAAAGTAATGAGGAAGAACTAGATGTCAATTATGTAATAGCGAAATATACGAAGAAATAGAAAGTGTTGTATGTAAGTACAAAATAAATTCTCGGTTTCGTAAGTTTGCACATTTCATAATTTTATAAAATTCGCATAATTGTAACAAATTTTCCTTAGCTATATTGTTTTACGCAGCGTTTAAATAAAATTGAACGTGAAGCGTTGAAGGTATGAAATTCTGTTTTTTCTTTGCCTCTCACTGCAGATTGGACGGCCTGGGATAATTGGAGTATCTGGAGTGCGTGCAGTGTATCTTGCGGGCAAGGACGACAGGTTCGTTGGCGTCATTGTTTGTCCACAGACTGCACTGAAGGTCTCAAGAAGGCGCAGTTGAAAAGCTGCCATCTGAAGGATTGCGGTACCAAAGGCTTCCTCGGTTGGCTCGGGATAAAATCGTAATCTGTTTGCGACTTGCGAAAGCAATTGACCAAGTCTTCTTGACATTATTATGTGGAAAGTACTAAACGGTCTTGAGAACGCACAAATAAAAAAGTCCTTACTTTGTAAACTATTACGGAGAGAGTTTATTACCGGATATTACTCTTTTCCGGAATAAAATTAGCTGGATCTAACAACAAGAAGGATATAAGAATGCAAACGCAATTAAAACGTGGATTATTTTCTTTAATAATATTTTTATATTACACTGTGACGGCAAAAATATGAATTTGGAAAATGGATTTAAAGATTAAATATGTATATTAGTACAATATATTTATGCAATATATATGCACTACGTTTCAAAAATGTATACAATACAATTTGGATAATATTAAATTGTTTTAAAATATCGACTCATACAGAAATGTTTCTTTTTATGGATATTTTATAATAACAGTATATATATATATATATATAATATTGATTGTTATTTGTTCAAAACTTTATATTCAATGCGAATTTATTAGTTAATATAAGTTTCAATCAGCGATGTTTTAACTACGAGAATTATCAAAACGGCTGAATAAAATTTTTCTATAGATTTGCACATAATAGCGATAGGATACTGGAACAGCTAATTAAATTTAAGTCCTTTACTCTGTTACTGCGCATTCAGTAAAAATGCTACATCTGTCTTTATATTACATCATGGTTTTAATGATACAGAACAAACTTCATTGCGACAATTCTGTATGCCATATCTTCACCAACGAAGCAGACAAGGCTGAGTAAGAGAAGAAGAAAATAATTCCGTTTACATTAACGTTACATTCTGTATACATAAATCAATGCGTATAATATGGATAGAAATAGATTGATCTTTGGTTATTTTGCCATATTCTTGCTTTTTATGGGTAAATATGCTGCTGAAGGATTTATATTCTAATACAGTATATCACTCCTCTATGTGAAATAATTTTTCAATTTTAGCCTTCAAAAAAGCCACTTCGGAAATTAACAAAACGTTAAATATTGCACCTAATATCGTTGAAAATGATATTGACACATCAAAAATAAAATCAGACAATAGACTCCAACGTAAAATTTATAATATATTTCGCGATATCGATGATGATCGTGAAGAGGATGATATCCGACCACTGACAAAACGAGGTAAACGCGATTGTATGTAAAATCAATTATTTATTATTAAAAGATATGAATAAAATATTTGTTTAATATAATTTAGAATTATAGGAATTTCAATAAAAAGAACGTGTACGTTGCTAGAGCAATATAGTATATACTATTATTTGTACTCGATATTATTAGAATTTGTTTACTACGAAAAGAAAAAAGTATTACAAAAAAGTTTATTAATTGATATTACTTTTTTATAATTTTCAAGACGAAGAATCTGATAGTGTTAATTAAAATTACATTACATTACAATACGAGACACATAAAAAATTGAATTCATTTGGAGAAACGCTTAACGTCTCATAATTACTCATGAGACAAAACGTCTTGTTTCAATATTAAAAATACAGGACAGTTTAAAATGATTTATAATAATGAAAATATTAGACGCAACGAGTTTTCAAGCACTTGCACGAACATGTTTAAATTGACTTCCCCCATTAGACACGGACAGTAAAAACAGGTCTTTTCTTAACATCTTTCTTTAGATAATCCATAGAATTTTTAGCAAAAAGTTTATTGCAACATCAATATAATTCATTCGATCGACATTTTATCTCAGAATTATATCAATTAGCGCACTTGTGAATATTGCACAACCTATGAAATTATGTAACTCCATTTTATTTTTTGGTATGATTACAGAGTAAGTATATATATATATATATGCACACGTAAACTTTTATTTAAATAAAGCATGAGGTTCAATAAGTAAAAAAAAAGGGTAGGTGCGAATCGTGTGCAATCGCAGGTCGTGCAGACTGGTCGGTGATTGTGGCTTTCTCCGAGACCGGTTCAAGATTTACCTTCCCGCAATACCGATCATTGAAACATACATGAACAACATTTGGGCAGTGCGTGGATGGAAATTTCCACGAGTTGCATGGCTGGAATATCTTTTCTTTCTTGCAACATTCACCACAGTTTGAAATTCTTGCGATATATATGAACAACAAGATTGCAATATTGCGTAACATATATATCATACTGTTTAATTTATTTGTAAAAATTTATGTTGCATTAACTAACTTGATTTTTACTCTTAATCACTCAATTCGATCAAACTGAAGAACAACTAAAACTTATAGTAATAACATAAAATTTAGGTAACGGATAGAAATTTCCATTTACTGTTCTGCTGTTTTCTTTTAATTAACACAATTACATTCAAAATCTAATAAATATTAGAAATTATAGAATATATGTGAATATATAAAAAGTAAACATTATTTAAAATTTGATACGTTTTTAAAACTGTTTAATAAATGTATGCATCTACTATATATTAAACTTTTATTTACTATAGTTTAAAATACTTTTTATATAAAACATTTCGACGATTAACGTTTTTATACTGCATAAAGAGCATTTTAGATAATGCTTTTTAAACGTAAATTGTTTGTTAAGGTCAGGGAATGCTCGCATTACCTAAGCATTCTGCGAAATATCAAGAATTTTTTAGTAATTTTATGTAATTTGTCTCTTTTACTGACTTAATAATTATAACTTGTATTAAAGGATATAGATAATTAATCTTAATTTATAATTTTTTGTTAGAGTCTGACTTAATCTAAGTCATGTATATGTGCGTGTAAAGTATAAATAAAAACTAATACAAGTGAAATGTATATAAGTAACAAAGTTTAAGCAATGGATGGAAATTTCCACAGAATCGTTTACTTGAAATGCTTTTTAATTTTTAACGCGTTCCCTTTTTCTTTCAAAAGGAACCAATATGGGTGAAAGTTATTCAAATATATTCGAGCTATGATTGAAATGTTTTCTTTTTTAATATATTTTTATGGACTGTAAACTTCTACAGTTAACTTATACTTTTTAATTGTATTTCGTAGAATATGATTTGCCTTTATAATTATATCTTATGTAACTATACCGCTATACTCAAAGACTATAGTATTTTGTTATTCTTGATTTTGATTTTCTACCATACATTAATTACAATTTAATTTTTATACAAGTGGCATAACTAGTGCGATATTATTTCAGAAAAAAACAACAGAGAACCAAAAATATGGGACCAATGGGGTAATTGGTCAACATGCAGTGTCACTTGTGGAATAGGAAAGATCATGAGATGGAGACATTGTATAGGCGGACGTTGTTCCTTGGGGGAGAAGAAAGCTCAACTGAAAACTTGCACTTCCGCAGCATGTTAGAATATTTTTCATGCCTAATGTAATTTTAAAAAATTTACATTGCTTCATTAATGATAATTGTTTAATAATTAATACTTAATGAAAGAAATGTGAAGTTAAAAATTAAAAAACGTTCTGAGTAAAAAAAAATGGTTCTATGGAAACTTCTGTCCATTATTCGGACTTCGTCATTTATATATCTTACATGTTTATATTTTATTTTTCATACAATTCGTTTTTATTTCAGAAAATTAGATATAAACATTTTTTGCTTTATTTTTGTATAAGATATAATAAAAATTTTAAACTCAAAATTTTAGGAGATCTACAAGTGAGATAACTGATGTTCTTTATGGTATATTTACATATTAGAAATATCTACAATTAATCATTGTCACATGTGATTGTGTTTCTAATGAAAAATATCTAATAAAATCATACTATCAAACAGCTGCTGATCGGTGTGATAAATGGCAAGAATATAATACATGAAATAAAAATCAATTATAAATTTATTTAATGTCCACATAATAAACTTTACTTTTTTTATATATATATAGATATTAATTACTGATCTACATAAATTTATAAATACTTTACTTAATCTGATAACAGATTTTTTACATACTTAATCTAATAACAGTTTTTTATATACATATTTTTTATTCTCTTTGAAAATAGTCATCAGATTTATAAATTATAGGCGATTTATATACTGACATTGTACTTGACGCAACTGGTTCTTGAGTTTTCTTCTAAAAAATTCAATTCAAATAGTTTAAGAGATTATTATGTACATGATAATCATATACATAATCATACTTACAAAAAATGATAAAGGATTTAATATCCCGAATAATCTATCTGATACACCTAGATCAGTCTCTGCTTTGTCAACAGCAGCTTCCAATGTACTTAAATTCATGTTTGCCATTGCGACAACATGCTCCAGTGCATCTATCCTATTGCGAAGAGTTGCCATACCATCCTTCATTTGCTGTAACTTTGGAAGATGTTGCTGCATGCATTCAGCACTGCTATTCTCCACCTTGTGAAACAGAAATGTTTAATGTTTCAGTATCGATACCAAATCATTTGTATTTTATTTAGATATCTAACCATTGCAACAATCGATTGGAATTCCTCTAGTCGTATCAATGTATCCTCTATGACATCGTGAACGTTTTTCATCTAAAATAAGAACATATTATACTATAATTTCTTAAATAGCAACAAATCAATAATAGATAGGATTCATACAGCATACTCGCCTGATTACTCCAATCTACTTTTGCGTAATTCGCATAGTCTTTAACTAATTCCTCTGCTAACTCCGTCGTTTGGGAAGATGACATCTTTTTCTAATACTATGTAATTAAACAAATAGATACATATGTCTACTATTATAGGTTAGAAAATAAAGTATACGTGTGAAATGTCTTATTGGCACGTTGAAAAATGATTAATGTAGTTCGATCACTTTCACGTATCACTTCAGATGAATAAAACATTCGAATTGATCAAGAATTATAATTTATAAACTCATATTTTCTTCTTGTCGAAACTCGGAGATACAGGTATCAAGTGCCAACGATATTACGCGCTGTGAAGACGCTGAAGACTTGTCAGCTTTATCGCGTGCCGCGACATCTTCAACTTCTTTTATATTTGCGATAAATGTTTTAAAACAATAAATATTATTTTACAGATTATTCTTTAATTAGCCAAAATTTGAGATTTTTGTTAAAATGCAATTAAATTTAATTAAGTCAGAAAACCATGCATAAGTATAGCAAAATTGTTACAAACAATTATATTACAATTACTATTTAATTAACAGAGATAGAAAAAATTTGTTTTCTAAATTTTTAGCGTAATCTAATTTAATATACCTTAAGGTTATAATTATTTTATAAGGATTGTTTTTCTTTTGTAATGCAATCTATATTTCATATTAGGTAATATAATTATATTACCTAATATGAAATAAATTAATTCTTTTCTTTTATTTTTTATTTTGTACTCCATATTACGATTTCAATTTTTATTTATGTACAGATGAGCAAGTGCAGTGTCTTGATAACATCAATCATGATGTAATAAGTACATCGGTCGAAAAAGTAAATGTTAAAGCAAACAAGTACAACACAGTCCAAATTAATGAGATTTATTAATGAGATTTATTGTTTAAGAAATAAGAAACTATTCAAAAGTAATTAAGTAATTCAATTACAATTAAGTACTATCTTTTAAATATCTATATTAACCAATTATAATGTATATCTCCATTAATTATATATAAATTTACTTGTTAAGTTAAATATTGCTTATTGTCACTTTAATTTGCGATATTACGTACTTATACTCCCAGCTTTAAGATTATGTTTCACGACTGACAAATAATCAGCACACAGTAGACTTATATAGCTAGAAATTATATAAAAATTCACAAATGTGGCACAAAGAACGGTCTTGACCGAATATACCATTTATTAAACAAAATGGTGTCAAGGGCGATTAAAGAGTCAAGAATTTTCGTTAAACAATAAAATATATAATTAGTCATTTTCAATCAAATTAAAACATTACTTAATAAATCGCCTACAAACATATATATTTAACTATATATAATAAAATTAAAATAAAAATAAGTATTAAAATATAAAAATATAAAAAACGTTACAGTTTCGGCTCTCGGATTGAGCCCTCTTCAGGCATTAAAATTCGGCGGACAAAATTTATCGTTAAAAAATCGTGCATTTCCATAATGATCTTGTGAGTCTTCATCGAAAAAAACGGACATTAAAGTTACACACGATTGAAAATACCATTTATTACTCACGTGTGTTTAATATTCACGGTCAGTATTAATCATCACAAAGATATCGGTTCCTATACAATTATCACATAAATCAAGCAATACTAGATACGAATTTATTATAACTTAGATACCGGTTTGATTAATTTGATCATGAATTTTTTTGCGAGTATTCTTTTAGTCATAGGTAGTTATGTCGTGTGTTATGTATGTTCGATATGAAATGTGATGCAGATTAATAAAATTTATTCTAACAATAAGACTGGATTAATTATAGTTTTCAGTTTTAACATGTTACCGCAAATGCCGACCATGTATGTAATTTTATATTCCCTCGTTATTACCAGTAGAACTAGTAATCATGACATAAATAGTGTATTAAGGACAGGGAGATGAAAATCTAGATAAATCTTATGACGTATTTATAGTACATATGTACGTAACAAAAAAACATAATATTTTTTTAATCATGTCTTCGTATTAAAATTGATGTAAGCAAGAATAATACTTTCTTTTTTTTTTTTACTAATAAGTAAATTTTTTATCATAATCTTTCCATGTCTTCCATCTATGCATAAATACTAATGTAACGCACAGTCGAATAATTATTGCGTCTAATACTTATGTATACTTTTTTCATATGTTTTGTATGCGTTATAAACCGATATAAACGATGTTGATGATTCAAATTATAAGTACGTAATACAATTTCATTACGTACTCATTGTTTAAATCATTAACATCGTTTATAATATAATTTTCTTCTAACGAATTATTATATCGGACAATTTAATAATTTATTGGTGCTTGTTGTTGTCTCTTGACACATTATTTCTTTGCATCAAAACGGACATTTTAATGTACATGCTGATAATGAATGGACGGTTGTAATGCATTGACCATACTCTTAATTTTAATCATTGTATTTATTTTTAAAATTAATTATTATATTTTAAGAAAATGTGTGATATTGTACTGAAGAGGAGCCAAATCATGGGGGCGAAACGTCTATTATGTGTATGTACTTTTTGAGAAAAATTAGATATTCACATGAAAACAACCTGTGTTGGCTCGTATTAGCATTTTTTTATACATTGTACTTGGATTTATTCTTTTCGAGCCTATTTTTCGTTAATTCTATGATATAAAATAATATAGTATATTATTTACTTTATAATTCAAAAATTAAATAAGTAATATAGTTTTAAAATTAAACGACGTAGCGCGTATGAACAATAAACAATTTTATTTTACAATTATATAATTTATAATCTACTTTGTGTTCTCAAAAAATAAATTAGATTCAGAATAATGTAGAAAATTATCTTTTGACTAGAATAGCATTAAGGATCAAGAGTTAATCTTCTTCTTTACTTCTTCAGCAATGTTTTATAACATTTGATATGCGCAGAAATAATATTCCGCCTACAATTAAGTCTGTTTTATTCATTGTAATTACACTACTTTGTAATAAATTCTTTGACATTAACTTTTTCTATTAATAACTTGGTTATATTTAACTTAATAAATTTTTCAGTAGATGTAATAAATTGAAAATATCAAATAAGAATTAAATATAGTAGATAGACCATGGCATGGACTTTGACAATGTATATTTAAATTTCAATCAATTACATATTTAAAGGAATCTTACATAAATAATATATTAGTATCTTCCGACTTTTTCGTATATATCTCAATCTATGAATTTTTTTGTATCTTTTTCGCTAAAATTTTTCTGCTAGGACAGATAATACTTTATTAGTATAATATTGTTCTGTTATATATATATATATGTATACCATTTGTATGTATTATAAATTTTAATTATTGAGGTAACGTCCCAATATAATATTGATTCAAAGATAGTAATTCAAGAATAATTAAATGTACATATCATCTGATAAAAAAAATGTTGTTTCATTAATTTATATTTTAGAATATGTATGTATAATTACAACAAAAGCATAGAAGTATAATGTCAATTATTCTAATAAAATATTATTTATGTTAACAATAGTATACGCTTACTCAACTTTTAAAATATAGTATGAAATCTCGTTTGAATAATTATAAATGGTAATGTATCTACACTTTGAAAATGTCAGTGTGGATTTAACAACCATGTGCGGTGTCTACATAATTCTCATTATGTTGATGTTAAATTAACATCAGCATGGTGTGTGGACCTATGTTAATTTAACACCAACACAGTGAAAATTATATAGACATAGCATGGTGTTAAATTTACACCGCTATTTCTTAACCATTTTCATTGTCACTTAGTTATTACCTATATTGTATTATTTTGATCTTTATATCTACCTCCCTTTTTATAAAAATTTATTAGATAGATGCAAAAACTAAATTCTAGAATAAGATAGTTATACAGCGTTACAATCGCCAAATGTTAAAAAAAATATGTCCAAGTATATAAAAAAAATTTCCAGGAAAAAATTACTTTGTATCAAATGTTTTATTCAAACGTTTTAATTTTCTCAATCATTTTCTCTTATCTATAATCGAAAAAAAAATGTATTGAGCTAAAAATCCTTTGGTATTTCTCCTTACAATTAGTAAGTATTCTTCATCAGTTCTGATATGTAAATCAATGTTACTTTGCATGTATAATCTATAATAGCTTTTTTTATTCATCATAATTACAAAATTTAGGATATATTAGAAGAGAGAGAGAGAGCCAGTGTGTGTTCATAGTTTAACTGATACTGATTTCGATAAAAAAAGATTAATTTCTTAAAATTGTAAGAAATAGTGTTATAAGAATATAGTCTAACCAATAATTAAGTTATTAATATTAAAAAAATTTTGCATGATTGATTGCTAAAAGCAAGCATTGATTGCTAAAAGAAATAAATGAGTTATACTTAAAAAACTATATTTAGTTTGTTTAGAAGTATGCATTTGATACGCATTGAATAAAGTTTCGCCTTATTTCAACATTTAAAGACTATCTGAAAGAAAATATTTCTACTACGAAATAAGTTATTTATAGAAAAAAATATTATTTATTACATTTAAAATAAGTTGTTAAAATATTAATATTTAACAAAATATCGGTTTGAATTTATTACCATGCGCTGTTTGTATAATTTTCACTGATTGATGTTAATATTGTATTATACATATATGTATTTAAGTCCACCACGATGTGAATTTAAAATCCATCATTGATTTCAAACCCACATCATGATGGTGTTCTGATATAAGATACCAGAGGTGTTGATATTAACATCAACATGGTGAGAATTATATAGACATCGCAGGATGTCCTACAGATATTTTTTAAAGTGAAGAAGTAACACGAATAAAGAGAATGTCTCGACGTCAATCTCGGCACTAGTATGTGCACAACGAGATCAAACTGTGTATTTTTACTCGAACTGGCTATTATTTAACTATGTAACTATGATTATTGATCACGTAATCTATTTACTCAATGGAGACATGGATGTGCACTGACCAAACAGAACATGTATTTACGCAATGGAAATCTGTGAGAATACACATTAACCAAATACTGAGATAGGTATTATGTATTCATTGGTAAAAAAAGACATGTATTTTTAGTCAGAAAATGATATGAAAAAGCTGTTTAATTCTTAATAGAAGTTTTTTTATTATTATATATATATAATTGGCCTTCATTATAATACATTATTATTATATTTTATACGTTAATGTATTGTATTATAAATTAGTCCTAATCTTTCTCTCTCTCTCTTCTCTCTTTCTTTTCCTCTTCTTTACTTTTACATTTTTCTTTAATTTTTATTATATTAAACAGTTGCGTGAGCACAAATTCAATATATAAATTTTCATATTTAATGCGCTTTCACTGTACGTTGAACCAATAAAACTGCGCTTTACTATAAACTGGTTTCAAGTATCAAGTTTTTGGTTCATTAACGAATGTAAATCTTTTTTTTACTTAAATCATATCCTACCGACAGTGAAAATGTGTAACAGTATTTTATCAAGATTCAACAACATATGATGCAACCGATATAGATTTCTGATTATGTGTTACACGAAGCTGCTCAGGTCGAGACCAGTTTCATTTACGATAGGAGTACAAATATTATGGTTTAATCAAGGCCATGGTGAAGAATGTCGTAATAATCTAAGAGTAATATAAATATGTTATTTTAAAACATTTCTTGTTTCAATATGATATAGTCTGACGCGAATGAAATAGTATACACGTATTACATATTAAAAGAATGAAGTTTTGACATAAATGTATCACGCATATCAATGTATGGCATAAATATGTGTGACATAATAACGTGTGGCATAATAGTTAATATTTCATTCAACTGTTATTTAGTTTAACTGAGGTAAATAAAAGGTTAATAATTAAAAAAATTTTTTTTAAATATATTAACATCTATAATATAATTTACTCACATGTTTTTGGAACTCCATACATTTTGCAATCAGTGGCATATATTGTACGGTGAGAGTTATTTAAAAGAAATTGATTTGTGCGCATGTGTATAAATATATATACTTCTAATATATATTAATACTCTCTCTTTCTCTCTCTCTCTTAATAAACTTTTTATTATAAGAGAGAGAGAGAGAGAGAGAGAGAGAGAGAGAGAGAGAGAGAGAGAGAAGAGCTATTTTATTATAACATTTATTTTATTTTTTAAATATATTCCTTAAACAAAAAAGCTAAGACTAAAACTTTAGAAATATGAGATTTGTTTTTTGTTACTGCACAATTAACTACACTAGCACTATTTTTTCATTTATTTCGCTAAATATCAAATATGCACTTACATATATCACTTTAAGTTTCAAAAGTGTATACTGGTTCAACCATAAAAAAACCTATAAATATGAACTGGAATGTAAACAGTAGTATTATCATAATAAGCAGCTCAATATTCCTACTTTTTCTTTTGTAGGAATCATCTGTACAAAAAATATCTACACATATATATATATATATATATATAAACAAGTAAATGAATGTAACACTTTTTAAAATCCTTTCACTTCGATATATAAAACGTTTTTTTATTCATTTATATCCATACTTTATGCTGTCGCAAGATGCGAATATACGCGTGATAGTTTTTTTTTTTAGAGAATTCCCCGTATAAATACAAAATTATTGTTACAATAGCTATTTAACACAATAATGCAATACTATATATAAAGATTATTACATCAATACTTATGATTGTCTTACAGATAGGTGTGTGGATTTATGTTGCACTTCGATTTTATACTTAAAACCATACTGTAAAAAAAATATGAATAAAACAGATCCAGGAAACTATAAATATATTATTAATAACTTACTATTATTTAAGCTACGCAGTTTGCAAAAAAAAATTAAAATGAGATAAATTATAATAAAATATTTTACAAATGTCATAATTTACAAAAATATAAAAATGCGTGTCAAATATCTGTAAATGTACAATTGACAAAAACTTTAAAATTTTACGAAATTGCATTTAAATCAATAATTCATAAGATTTTACAATACTTTTTAAATGTCATTACTATGTAAATTATATTATCTTGTTTCCTTCGTCTCATTGTCTTATTTTGCTAAATAACTTCTCGCAGAAAGTTGAAACTTATAAAGGTTTGGTTTCATCGTCTTGTAAACCTTGACCATTTTATAAATTTCCATGCATTAATTATTTATAAAATGCTAGAAATACAACGAATTATGCCAGCCTTGCAATTTTGACATTTTGTGATGCACACAAAAAACGAATGAAAAATAGACTACATATAGATAAACGAAATTTTTTCAATCCACTACATTCTTTATTCGCACTCACGCGAAATTAAAATTGTGTTTTTTAACTATGACATATAGGAACCGGCGATACGGATTCCCGACTAGACAACGAACGGTGACTGTAATGCGAATGTCCATTTTTAGAATTTCATATATGGTACGTGATGCAATTTGAAATCATAATTAAATCGGAGTTTCAGATCTAATGCGCACTTTTTATAGGTTCAACGTACGTCATAGAATCTTCTTTTGCGTAACGCTATCACTACAAACTTGGAAACCCGATGTCGCTAGTATGGCTAAACGATAAATATTGTGAAAGGTATCTAGACGATGATAGCTCGCATGGATCAATAGATCGGTCTTCATACATTTTCTAATGCAAAATTCTAAAATAATACTATCGTTTTAGTAATATATCGTTTTAGAAGATCTATGCTTATTAATTCTTTTAGTAATCTTTATCTCATCGATTCTCTCTATTAATTTTTTTATATGTAACAGAATTTTTATCTCAAAAATGTACCTTTAAAAGTCGCTTAAGTTATATGTACAAGAAAAAATTATAATAATCACGTACGATTAAAGAAAAAATTTTGATGATCGATATATTTATAAATACTTTAGGAAAACTTTTTATAAATTTTTTAATAGACTAATTTTAATCTATCTGGATTAAATAGAATAAAGAGGAAGAGAAAGAGAGAGAGATAAAAAGTTGAAATAAATTTATAAGAATCTGTTATTTCTAATTTTAAAAAAACCTTAATATAGTCATTTATATATAATTATAATTTATATATAATATTTAAATGCACATAAGAGAAAACATTAATATAGAAAAGAAGTAACTCATTATTTGTAATAAATTAAAGTACCGAGTCGATGAGTTATAACTAATGAGTTACTTTTTTCAACAAATAATACGTAATAAAGACAAATTAATTTTTAAAAGTGACTTTCCTAATCTTAGCTTTTAGTTAATTATGATTACCATTATAAAGATTGTAACGTTATTACCAAATCGTTAATAAAATGTAACGATAAATGTAACGATTCCTATCCCTATGTAAAACCTATAAATTGTTATATATATATATATATATATAAAACAATTTATAGGTTAAAAATATATGCGTGTATTAAGATTCTATTGATTTTCTTTCTATTTTAATGTTTTCTATTTTTACGAGATTAAATGAATTATGAAAGAGAATGATCAAAATTGGCGCTTCTTGAATTTTATAGGTGGTAACAAATTTTATTATATATAATATTCTGCAGCTGTTGTAATTGGAATTTCTTGCATCTGTTTCTGCAAAAAAATTAATAATGCTAAATAATAGAAATTACAAATAATTGCCAGTTATTTTGTTTTATTTTTCTCGCTATAATTATTTTAATTATCTTCAAACAAAAATAAACGGTTCTTCGATTTTCTGTAATAGTATCGAATAATTTGACAAAAATTAGATCAAGAGAATATTTCATTAAATTAGAAGGTAAATTTTAGAGTGACTTCCAGTTTTCGCAAAGTTATAACTTCGTATTGCATTGCAAGCATTGTCAGGTCATTGACCTAAAGTAGGTGGCTTTCACATTCACCTAATATAATCTCGTGATCCGCCTCATCACTCTTATGCATCTTATTCAATAATATGTTTTATATATACTTAATCGGATAGCTCTTGGGCATGAGACTAGTCTGACATCTGTAAGTAGCGATTATAGTAAATATGATGTGCAGCATAATAAACTTTGTCAGTAAAATAATTTACGTACCCTTGTCTATCAAGTGTTTTATAGACTGTTTGTGCTAACAGCTTCTACAGTAATAGCTCTTAACGACAAAATTTAAAAGATAAATACAAAACTTTACAAAAGATATAATAATTAATAATTATATTAATAAAAGAAATTTTTCTTGATTTATTTCTCGAATTAATTACATGCAAATTTTATGTATATAAATACATATATATATTTATTTGTGTAGATATATATATAATTATCATATTATTGTCTGCTTAAAGAGTATATTTTTCCAATCATGTTTTATTTTTAATAAAGGAATAATTATATTAGATACAGATAAAAAAAGATCATAAAGGTTAAGGAGAAGAGAAAAATAATACAAATATAAACATGCGCAAAATCATTTTCTTCTATAATATTTATATATTCCTTATAAATGATAAACTATATTTCATAATTTATGTAATTATTTTTGCACACAGCTTCTGAATTTCATCTCTAATTGTAACTACAATTACAAATACAAATATTTTATATATAAATAAATGCTCTCTCCAAATTCTTCATTTTCTCTTTTATTATTTTAAATAATGTTTTTTTTAATGCATATACACATTTTGATATATTTGTATAAAAAATATCTTTTTTTAATAAAATACTAAAATGCGCGTTTTACTTTTTTCTGTTAAAAATCAAATAATATATAATATATATGTATATATAAAATTAAGTTAAGATTATTTTCTAGAAATTTAAAACGTTTAATATTATTATATTTCTTTAGCTCTTTTGTTATTTGCTTAAGATGTTAAGCAATTTCCTTAAACATTGTATTGAGTTTAATAAAATTCTTTACGCAAGTAAAGTTAGATAATTTTGTCTCTTTATTATTAAAATTGTATACTCCATTTCATCAAGCTATAATTACTTGCTGCGCTCTGGCAGGAATCTAATGCGCATCCAAAAATGGTAAAGGTGCGTGAACTCCTTATAAGAGCGAGAGAGTGAAAGAAAACCGACATCAGCTGGTTACTCTCTCGACAAGAGAGAGAACAGACTGTTACAAAACGTAACAGCTTTCAGCTAATAAACATCAAACCATTTTGGCACAAACATAAATATAACAATAGATTATATCAAAGCCAATGGTTTTTTACTTCTCCCGACTCTTACAAACATATAGTTACGCCAAATATAATGTACGATAAAGCCAATTACTTAAACTTGATACGAAAAATATTGTTTGATATAAAAAGTATACAAATATCCATGAAATCTTTTATTTTAATTTTGAAGTTTGATATAAGACTCTCGATGCATTGCCACAGTCCAATTTCCAACTTTATCGAAATAATGACTGGAAAATTGATGTGAAGAGAAGAAAAAGTTCAGAATGTGTCCCGATGCAGCTACAGTTAAATGTAGGTGGGGAGAAGAACAGAAAGAGAGAGATCGGCAGGTCGTTTTACAACAGTACAACTTTCAGCACGGAAGGAGCTCAGTAAGTTCGCGGGCACGGAGTACGCGCGATCCATTCTTCATAAGACAGAAAGAACATTGCACTAATCGCAGACGATCGAAGAATATAATATTGTGAAATATCGACAGGTATTTCTTATTTTGCACTTGTTAGAATACTTCAATATTATTCTGAAACTTTATTGTTAATTTTTAAACAGTTTTCTTTTGTTTATCCGAATAGAATTTCAATCAAAAAATGAAATGAACTCTTAAATCAATAATTTTAACATTTTTAATTATAAAACTGCATTTATTAGCATAGTTGATTAGTTAATATGTTATTAATTTAATTTTTATTATTGCACTACGATATAAACATCGAATATTTTGTTGTTTCTTTTAAACGATAGGTATTTCGCGCGTTAAATATTAGGACCTCTGCAGTTATAATTCTTTATAAATTTATATTACTAGATACTTCTGTGCTTTATGCGCGCTATCTTTTTACTTTTTATTATATTTGTGTTTAAATATAACAAACCCTGAATACTTATAGATATATACAATATTAATATTACACAGTCACTATTACATTATTAATTCCGTGATATACGCACAACTGTAAAAATGTGTGATAACATCAGTCACTTACGAAATAACCGCAACCAGAGTTGGCATTGTGACAATAATAAGCTTCGATATTTGCGAGTAATCGATTTTACATGTCTTCTTTTATATATAGGAATGGATCTTATACTTAAATGCTTTTTGCATTACATAGACCGTGTTCGGGTAATGCGCTATCAGCGCAATCAGCATTTTCTCCTTGTTTTACGCCTAAAGTCCATTCTACAATTATGTAAGTTGTAAGTGGTTGAATTGTAAGAATCAACCAATCACAATCGAATATAAGAGCAATACTCTAGTTGGTCAATTCTTACAACTTCTTACAACTACAACCATTTACAACTACGATTATGTAAATGGAGAATGGGCTTAATAAACAATATGATGGATTTAATAAATAAATAAAATGTTGCAATACATATAGTGCACTTTCCAAATGCTGTCAAAATATTTAAAATTATAAATAAAATTCTGTCTTAAATTCTAAAATATAAATTTGTAAATTATTCAAATAGTTAGATTTATATACCTTTTTCTTATTCCAATTTTTTATTCATATATAATTTCAATGTAATAATAGTACAATTATGATAACTAAGTACAGTAGAGAACTCTTCCGCATTATTATTAAATTATAAGGAACGTAAATATCAAGTTATAAAAGCAGAAGAACCGCCAAACGTTACATTTGTGAATAATAATTAATTATAGAGATGAAAAAGCATTTAATTTTCGAATACTTTTCAATTTAATTTATGTGTTGCATTATATATTATCATAATTTTCTAGACATTTATGTTAATTTGAATAAAAATAATCATCAAATAATTTACTTTCGTGATATTTTATTCTCTCTCTCTCTCTCTCTCTCTCTCTCTCTCTCTTCTCTCTCTCTCTCTCTCTCTCTCTCTCTCTCTCTCTCTCTCTCTTCTTTGCTTTTTCTTGTCCTTTTATATTCTTTTACACTTCAATTACTTTAATTTATCAATCTTGACGAAAATATATACATGTGATGGGTACTTTATACATGTACATATTATACAATGAGGGACTTTAATGTTGCTTTAACATTTAAGAACGTAATTTATTCAAAAATAAATCTTTATGTCATCTTAATTTATCTATGCGAGTTTCCGACAGATCAGCTGAGTAAATTATCATTATGCTAAAACTAATAAATTCTAATGCAGTACGTGATGCAATGATTAGCTGCAAGTTTACGTGAGTCTTGTAAATTACGCACATATGTTCCACAGAGGCGTGCACTTTCTTCGTTGGATAAAACGATGTACATACAGATAACTTGAAAAACTGCTTTACCGCATTTGTACGTATTATCGCATTACATAACAAAATGTATGATCAACGAGGTCTCTGATCTATAAATTAAATACAAACATAAAAACGAATAAATAATCAAAATATAGATATCTCAGATATATGACACTATGCTCGACTTACTTTACTTTCTCTTTAAAGAATTAAATATAATCATTTAATTTGTAATATTTTTGTATTACATCAAACAATGTTTCGTAATATCAGCTAGCGCGGCTGTAGTATTATTAATATTATTTCAGTGAAACTGAAATAATATAATAAGCTCTTTTTCTTTGTAAATATATAAAGAAGATAATATTGACATAGATAAAATACTGAAAAAATAAAAAAAATTACGCACGTAAAAATTTAAAAGAATTTATTACACGCAATCAGTTTAACAATTTTTCAATAAATAGATCATTAACTTTATGAAAATTAATTTTTTAATCAGTACGAATAATAAATTTTGTACAAAAAAATTTGTATAAATTTGTGCATTTTAGCAAGCTTACAGAATTTATAGTAATCGTAATCCATCTTTCTCTCTCTCTCTCTCTCTCTCTCTCTCTCTCTCTCTCTCTCTCTCTCTCTCTCTCTCTCTCACGATTTTTTTTCACCGAGTTATTCAACATTAAAGCAAAAGAGATCATTTTTACTTCAACGTTGAATAACTCGATGAAAAAAAATCGTACAAAGATCGGAAAAAAAAATAAATTAGAGGTAAAGGTTCAGTTTTTCAAAAGTAAACTGCATTTATGCACAATTTTTAATTCGCGCCGTGCCACCTCACAAATTTCGTATAAAATTTTGTTTGTGTAACTTCGTGAAATATCGACAAGACCGTTTTTTAAATAACTGTTCCGAAAAGTAGAGATTTCAAGCTTTAAAATGCTATATTAAATATCTCGGTGTGATGATTTTTTACGAAGTTATTTTATTTTGAAATTTGTCTATTTTTGCAGGGTGGAACAAGTGATGCTTTAATTTTGTTGAGTAGTGTATAAATCAAACATAGACTTATAAACTTTATTACTTTTATTGAATAACAATGTGTGAAAATTGTCTATATTGTTATATTTATTGTATTATATATTTTAAAAAGTAAACCTAATTTATGTAATAAGAATGCAAGTTGCAAAGTTCAAGGAATGACTATTAAGTTTTTTCTAAAATGTATTTTAAATTTAAGAATGAGAGAATTTTGAACACAACTAAATAAAAAAAGACCATATTTGATCAAAACGGATTTCTTGATGCCTAATAATATTTTATATAAATTTTACAATTCCTGTCTAATTCAAGCAAATTGCCCACCAAATATTTATCAATCTTGAAACGCAATTAAACAGTCCTAGGTTAGAATATACATATTACAAATTAAATTAATAAGTAATTTAATATACTGTTAATGAGCATTTTGAAAATACCATAGAGAATTTATTGCAAAAGATATTACTTTAGTCGAGGAAAACTTATATTAAATTACATAAATTAAATAAAATTAATTATTTGAATTCAATATTTCTCTTAATTTTGAATCAATTATCTTAATTACTTTGGATAAAAAACAAATTTATTATATATTTTATATGTATTATATGTATACTTTAATTATTGGCAGATCTGAGTGATGCATAGACTCAAAGGCTCTGTTACTCATTTGTAAGTTTTACGTACTCGATTAAAAATAATTTTTACTAAATAATTAAGAGAAGTATTTAATAAAAAATATAAATAAATTATATTATATAAATTATATAAAGACATTAAAATAAAGTATTAAAATAATATATTAGATTTATTATGTGATGCTAAAATCAGTTCGATATTTAAAGCGTTAGTAGATTCGAAACTAAATTCGTTTTATGTCACTGTAATTATAGACTTATATCACTCTTCATTATGAACACTTTGACTGTACTGAAAGATGTTACAATTCGTAAAAATGTATAATTATTTTATTTTATCGGCGCTCTGTTATTCAGGCCAATTTAGTTTGTATGACGAAAAATGAAAGTACAAGCGATAACGAGCACAAAAACGAAATGTGGACTTGATACCTTTATGTGATGATCTATATATTGGTCACAAATTGATCCATCATGATTTTACAATTTACGAATAAGCCAATTTAACAGGTGCCTGTGCTATAGTCAACAAATATTTTCTCCTTCTTATTAGCAATTTTGATATCAGACCAAATTCTGGCAGCTATAGTCAGCAAATATTTTCCCCTTCTTACTAACAACTTTGAAATCAGATCCGGCCAGAACAAAAGTAAACATCGCAGTCATCATTGTACGTTATTTCTCTTTACGAAATTTATTTTAAACTTTGTATTAAACAAGTCAATGGATATATGCCTACTTAAAATAAATCAGAAGAGGAATAAATTTGTTTCTGTGTCAAATAGAAAATATCTTTGTAAAAAATATCTTTTGAAGATATCTTGTATTTTATGAAAAAGATTAAATGCACATTTATATATTCATGTTTAGTGATGTACGTATTCAATTTAATATTGTATTAATGTTTAAAAAACTGATTTTAATTTATTTCTGGGCATAAATTTGTATAAATATATGTATAGTACATTATATAATTAATACATTGTGTAATGTATATACTGCAATGTATTAATTATACATTGTGTAATTATTAAATGACATAATTAATATAATCATAAAATTTGTTTGCTAAATTTATTTTGTATTACAAAATCTATTTATATTTTGATAAATATATTCGTTCTAAATACTTACGATGTTTTTAATTTCTTCAAAAAGATTTACTATCCTGAATATAATTTAATCTCTCTACTAAATTTAACAATCTTACATCTCAAATATTTTAATTTTCTCTTTAAATCCTTTTTTACGATTGTGAGTAAAAGTAGCCACAAAGTTGATTGCAAAGGCGTTTTATTTATCGTATGTCATACAAACATAAAAAAAATTTATGATATAAGAGTGGGTTATTGACTTTCAGTTTTATAGAAACATACGATGTAATGATATTAAAATCTTTTAACAGTTTCCTCAATTAAAAAACACACACAAACATACACACATTGAATAACTGCCACATAAACTTTTAAATTTACCTATTGATATGGAGAAATGCATCGCAGCTCGAAATCAGACCATGGAGTTGCAATTATTTGAATGCGATTAATCGGCCTTTCACCAATTTTCTCTTCTCTTTCCGTGATTCTTATTTGCTTGAAGATACAAAGTCAATGCAAACCTCTTACAGTAAAGTGATGTGGTAAAATAAGAAACCGCCAAGTTAATTTGCGAAATGTATCTACCATGTAGTAAACGAGAGAGAAAGAGAGAGAAAGAGAATGGGACATAATTATAGCAAATTGTGTGCTACAATGTAGAGTTTTGCTTAGTTATGAAACTCGCAATATAAGTGGTATAAGGATTACACTGTAAATTGAATTTTGCACAATTTACATGTTTTAATAATGACATACTTACTACTCTTTCTCTCTCTCTCTCTCTCTCTCTCTCTCTCTCTCTCTCTCTCTCTCCCCCTCTCTTTTCCCTTATTCCTCCATTTAGCTACTTGTCAATCTTGATCTCAATATGCTAAAATTTCCATATCGTTTCAGTTTACAGCCATGGAAGAAAGAATAACAAAATCCGAAGTTGCATCCTTTTATTCAGACAAGATCATTTTTATCACCGGCGCTTCCGGTTTCATGGGTAAAGTTCTCTTAGAGAAATTGCTGTATAGCTGCTCCGATCTGGACAAAATATACATTCTCATTAGAAGCAAGAAGGGCCGCAGTGTCGAAACTCGACTCGAAGAAATGTTCAAGTTACCTGTAAGGAATCATAAGATTTATGATATTCTCTTCTTTTATTACCCAAGCCCAAGATCGTAGTGACTAGCATTTTATTGGTCGAGTAATTGAATGCTGCGCATCTTTGAAATTGTTTCACTTTCTTTCACTATGATACAAGATAACGTTGAAGTATTCTGAATTCTTATGAATATCTCGAGAAACATCTCTTTAGACTTTTATTTAAATTTAAATTATTTAAAATAATTTTTGTTTTGTTATTGATCGTGTTACTTACTGCTAATTAATACTTACGCAAAAAAAGATTGAGAAGGTCGTGGTTTGAGAACTACGTGACAAAAATATGCGCATAATTTAATGAAGTCATATATATTATAATACTTGTTATTTCTCTTCCAATTTTATAGAATTTTTATTCCAAAGAAAATTGTGTGTGTTGTATCATTATGATTTAATTATACGCACATGATATAAAATAATTTAAACTTTGAACATATGACAAAAAGTAATTAAAAAATTTGGATAAGCGCGAGATTTTTTTTCTAAATTAGGATGTAGTTTAAAAATAAAATGACAGTGTAAATATGTGGCTGTATATACAAGCAAAACATTAATGATTATTAATAATGTATTATTAATGATTGATATTTTTATAGCTGTTTCAAAGAATGCAGAACGAAAAATCTCATCTTTTAAAGAAAGTGATACCGCTGAATGGCGATGTATGTCTGCCCAATTTAGGCCTTACCAATCGACACCGCGAGCTTCTAATAAATGAGGTACACATCGTATTCCATTTCGCTGCGACACTTCGATTGGAGGCGAAATTGAAGGATGCCATCGAGATGAACACGGTAAGATATTAACTGTCATGAAAGAATCTCAATCAATTTCTATAATTTTCGGAATTGCATTACTGTGTTTCATGTGTTATTGATTGTTCTTAATATCAAGTATGTTCTGCATGACTATCAATTATCTTGATAAACGAATTATAAAAACATTACACAGAAATATAGCATCATGAACTGATGACAATTTTGTAATACCTACCCAAATGCCACTTTAAAATTTTAAATTTAGCCATGTTAAGTCGATAATGCCTCATGTTGCAATATTTCTACATTGTTAGAAATAATTGTACATTTTTATAAGTACAATTACATACACGTATTTCTAAAACACAGTTAAAATATTTTTCTCAATTATTAAACAATTCTTCTCAAATTAAAAAATACATCGCTGAAATGATTTACCGTATCTCTATTGTTTTATCAAAATACTATGTTAAAATTAATTGAAAAAACAGTTATCAATAATTTAAAAAAGATCAAAATTTCTGTATGTTTTCATAAATATACATATACATACCTTAGGGAATGAAAAGTTACTTAAAAAAAAAAACAAGTTACAATTATATTACTTGTTACTGAGTAGAAAAAATAACTTGTTAGCGATTTTTGAAAGTAACTCGTTACAGTATCGTTATATGAAAATAACGATGCAATTTTTCGTTACTTTTCGGTATCTTCTCGGAGCACTGTATGATTACTATTAAATCTCATATTTATGTAATATTTTACGTAACGAAAAAAATTATGAGACAATATCGAACATTTAAATTCGGACAATATAACAATTAATATAATATATATCTCTAATAAATGTGACTGTAAAATTAATTAATATATTTTTTAAAGTTTATTCTGAGCGTAATACTTTATAATTAATATGATATTTAAATACATAAAGTTTTTATAATTTTTAAGACAGGTACAAAAAAATTACTGGACTTGGCAAAAGAAATGAAGCATCTAATATCCTTTGTGCATTTAAGCACGGCCTTCTGTCACGTCGACCAAGAGGAACTCGGTGAACGTTCTTATGATTCTCCCGATGATCCTGAGGATATCATGAGACTTGTTCAGTGGTTAGACAGCGAGGGTATCGATCTTCTTACGCCCAAGTAATTAAACTTATGACATATATTATTAATGATATTTTTATAGCATAAACACGATGTGTATCCAATCAATAGTTTACAATATAAAATGTTAATTACATTAACTATAGAATGTTGTTGAAAATAATTTAGTAATGTTATCGATATATATATATATATATATACACACATAAATTTTATGTATAAAGAAATGAGACATTCTTAATTAACAAAATGATTTGTGATTAAACCAGGCGAATGAGAGTGCAGCGTTGGTTGTAGTATGCAAGTAACAAATTGTTTGTTTTTTAATATGAATTCTTTTTCAATGGATTGATGATACTTTCCAAAGGTAAAATGTACGTTTCGACTTAATTCAAAGTCCTCTTCAGCATTAAATATGTCTTTACTATAAATAAGGAGGATCATCATTTCATTCGCCTGATTTAATGACCAATTTGTTTTAATCTGGAGAGTCTGTACCACCGTATTACTTTCATCTTTTGAACAATGATTTATAACAATTGCTTTTTATACATTTCACATTTTTAATGACAAATTAATTATAAATTAGACTACACACTCTCAAATTCAATCTTGAAAAGATATAAAGTATGCAATTCAATTATGTGATTATAGAAATTTTTATAAGGGAACAAGTAATAAATATTATATATAAATTATGAGAGTTTATTTTTGTAATCATGTAAATCATGTTTTATCAGTTAAAGTATGTTTAGTTTTCGAAAAATAGGAAATGTCTCGATTTTTAAAGAAGACCTATATCAGTATTAGCAACTTTTTTTTATTATGTTTAACTCTAAAATTATATTTTATATAATTACGAGATAAATATTTTGATATTATTAATACATTTACGTATATCTATTATATTTCTTTTGTGTCTTGATTAAAATTAAAATTAACTTATTTAAATTGTTTTATACAACAGATGTAAATATAAAATTACATATTTATAGATTAATTCATCCACATCCAAATACTTACACGTATTCGAAACGTTTGGCTGAAACGTTGGTGACCAATGAATATCCCAATTTACCTTGTTGTATCGCTAGACCATCAATTGGTAATTACGCTACGTAAAATCGCTAAGTCTATCTTTATAATTATTAAGGGTTATAAAAAAAAGTATCTCAACGATTGCAAATGAAGAAAAGTAAAAATTAATTTATTAATATCTCTACAGTAATACCAACTTATGTGGATCCGATGCCAGGATGGGTTGACAACCTAAATGGACCAACAGGATTGCTCATCGGTGCAGGCAAAGGTGTCATCAGATCAATGCATTGCAATGGCGATTATCATGCCGAAGTTGTACCGGTCGATCTTGCGATTAACGCTGTAATTACAATTGCACACAAAATTGGTACCGAGCAACAAAAGTAAATATCTTTATGCGCCTAATATTGCTTTCTTTCAATAATAAAACATGATTTAAATTAGAATGAATTTAGACACTATATTTGTAAAATCTATACTATTTATAATAATATATCTTTAATTTCTCTATCCCGTGGTATTTAATATAAAGAATTATTCTCTAAATTATTTAAATAGAGATTACAACAAAATACTTTAACTAAAAGAAATTTTTAACAAAAACTTTTCCTATTGAACTTATTTTATTGAAAATTGCAGACTTATTATAATTTATATATCGTATAACATCAAGTCGCGCAGTCCATCAATTTTTAAAGTTAAAATAGATAAAAAGTAAATTAAACTGAAATTAAAAAAAAATAAGTTTACGGTACATTTTCTGAAAATAAACTTCATTTGTTCACACTTGAACAGTTCTGTTTAAATATTAAACATATTTTTGCTTAAGTTTTCTCTATTTTTATGACACACATTTATTACACATCTGTTCTCTGTTTTTCATATCTATTATTTACAGACCCAAAACTATACCCGTACTTAATATAACACAGAGTAATATAAGACCGATTACATGGGCAGAAATACTAGAGAGAGGCAGAAAATGTCTTCATGAATATCCTTTCGATGGACAAGTTTGGTATCCGGATGGTGATATACGTAGCAGTAAATTTGTGCATAATCTCTTTGTCTTCTTCTTTCACATTATTCCTGCGTACTTGATCGATTTTCTGATGTTAATATTTCGACAAAAAAGATTGTAAGTTTTGCATTTTTTAATAGAAATTATATTTTCTTGTTTTAACATATCTCTTATAATATTTTTTTAGCTAATATTATTATGTCTATATAACAATATTATTATGTCTATATAACAATCTTCCCTTTTAACTATTATTTATATTTATATTTATTTTGTTTTTATTAAACAGTATGGTTAGAATTCAGAAACGAATCTCAGACGGACTTGAAGTATTACAATATTTCACCACGAGAGAATGGGTATTTTATAATGATAAACTAATTAAAATATATAACGATCTATCATCAGTAGACAAGGAGGTGTTTAGAACTGTAATTTACGATATCGATATAAACGAGTATCTTAAAAATATTATTCTTGGCGCGCGGCAATATTGTATGAAAGAGGATTTGTCTACTCTTCCGAAAGCCCGTCGGCACCAAAAAATGTAAGTATTTTCTATAAAAATTATATCACAATGTTTCTATGTATTATAATTGAAGAATAATGATTTCGTAATACTTATTCATTGTCAGTTTTTTTCCAAAGAAATTTTTTTTAAAGCAGCAGTTTCAATTTTTTGATAAACAGAGAGAGAGAAGGAGAATAAACATATAAAATGCAATGATTTATATATGTATGTTAACAAAAAATTTGTAGTATTCTCTTTTCTTTCCATTCTTGGAAAGTGACAATTGTCATTTCTAAGAGAAACTGAACACTTTCTATTACATAGAAAAATATTTATTCACATAACAGAAGAAACGACCGGGCTAGTAAGAGAAACTTGATGTTTGAACTTGTCACTTGTCGAATCAATACATTTTCTATTCTACGTTGATATGCACTTCTTTATTGCATTTTATATATTAATTATGTAATATATGTACAAAATATGTAATTATGAATTTGATCCTTTTGAGAAATAAAAAATATTTAAAATTTTTAATTTAATAAATAAATTTTTAATTTAAATTAATAAATTAAATTAAAAATTAGGACAAAAGATATAAATCAAATCAAACTAATTCATATTATATTATACCTACAGGTCAACTAATATTATATTATAAAATAAATATAATATATATTACGTTATAATTTAACTAAAATTGTTCTGTTAAATTAACATTGAAATCATTTTAATTAAAATTTTTAGATTAATTTTTCAATTTTTACCACCTTATTCTTCAAATTTGATTTTTAATGTCATAAAAATTTTATTTCATGATACACGTTTGTTTCAGAATGTACTTTGTCCACGTCACAACGGTGTATTTATTCTATTTTTGCATGTTATATTTTATTTATAACAACGTTGGGATAGTAAAGATATGCCTGGATTATGTCACCGACATTATAAAATCGGTACCGGTCATAGGCGGCTTACTGAGCAAAATGCATCTCTAAAGGCGTTTATATACTCTCTATGTTTATTAGATTACACTCACATGGAATGACACGAGCAGATGAGGAATCAGTAGTTCCTCTGACGATGATATATTGCGTGATATCTCAACTCACTTGTAATTTGAGATATAAATTATAAAAGGAAAAGGAATTTCATCGTAAACGTCAATGTATAAATGGAAATATTATTGATATCTATATGTAAATTTAATATATAGATATTAGATTCGCTGGTGTTTGTCAAAACCGACTACATTAGTTTTAAATTCTCAATCAAAACGTAGATTTTAGGAAATTTCAATAATAACATATACGAGATATACGTAATATAATAAATTTTCTATAATATATAGAGATGTGCAAATCAGTTCAAATTCAAATCGAATCGAATCTTATCATAATGGATTCGATTCGTTTTGTTTTCGAATTTAAGAGATTTTAAACTGAATAAGTTTGAAATTTCGAATCATCAGTGGTTCAATTTTGAATTTGGCTATTTTATTTGTTTTATTTTAAATCCGGAAAAATTGGATTTGTATTCGATTCGATCTCAGAAAATTTGATTTGCACACCTCTAATAACATACATATATATTTGATAAAAATGTATCATTACACTATCCGATACATGTACAAACATATTTAATAAAATAAAGATTTATGTGCATCCAGAAACGTATTGTTTTAAGAATAAAAAATTGATTAAGCTAATACTACTTATTATAATTTAACAAATTAAAACAGATCGAGTAAATTATACGCATTTATTACCATACATATCGATTATTTGAACTTATAAATAAAATATACACTTTTTTATAGATGTTCTATTCTACTTTTAACAAAAACTTTACTTCTAATTACATTTAGCGATTTAAAATCAATAAGTTTAGTTAAATTAATTACATTATTATATTTATTAATTCTACTATGAACGATCAGTAATAATTAGAAACATGGTTTTATTTATTCTATATGTATACCATGTATTTTCTGGTGTATATACATATGTAAGTTACATGTACATCTTGTAATACATATATTTTGTGTATACATATAATTTTTTTATTTTTAAATAATTTTAAATATATTATATACTACAAAAGACGATAAAAATAATTTTTATTACCACTGTAGACCGAGATAAATGTTACAACATAAGTTTTAACGTAAAATCATACAGGCTCCATTTTTCAAGAAAAATAGCAAAAATGTGGCTATATGTGTGTGTGTATATTATATGTGAATGTGTCGCGCCGTAAAATAACTTTTTTTTTGTATAGTTAATATTTTCAAAGAAATATATTTTTCTCTTCAATTTTAGAAACTTCAACAGATTTGATACTATTGAGCGTGTGAACTGCGCGACGATGATAAGGTAGATTCTCTCTCACTCACTCTATTGAAGCACAAGAATTTATCCAATTTCCCCGAGTATGATTTTCTGCGACACCTCCGACCTCAATCGATGCTTTTCTCAGGACACAAAAGAGTGTCCCTATAGCTTCGCTACTACACACACATAGAAAGTTGCTTTTATATGTATATTCGTATAGAAATTTACATATCACCCATACAATCACGGAACTGGAATAAGTGTGATATAATCTATAGCAGTGATAATTTTCACAGTTGAGATGATATTAATCTTAACCGCTCGGTTAATTTACTTTAACTTATTACGTACATAAATATAGTCTTTATGTATTTAATAAACTAAGGATGTTTTGATTATTATATGTATGTATACATCCAAAGCTTATAAAACTTTAATATACAAATAACTTGTAGTTATTATATATATATTTTAGAAAATGTAAAATCTGCTTAAATATATAGGAAACTTATGTGAAAAAAAGAATAAATACTCTGGAGTATACAGGTTATCATTTATTTAGCAGCTGTTGGTGGAAAAATTTTGCTGAAATCATATTTCGGAACACTTTTCAATAAAATTTTAAAATAATTTCAGTTTTATTTCAACAATTTTTCAGTATGTTAGGTAAAAAATTTACTTTCAGTGAAATTTCAGCAAATCTTTAGCAATTTTGCTAACATCTTTCGAAACATGGAATAATTTCATCGAAATTTTTTTTTCCGAAGTATATACCGTTTATTTTCACAGTAATAATTATATTTGCATGAATTTCTTTTTCGTAACTTTTATTATATTAATTATAGTGAATTAAAGATATAGATGTATAAAATTATTTGTCGAGAGAGAGAGAAAGAGAAAAATATGTTTAAAATAATTAATTTTATTATATTTTTATTAAAGAATATACGTTATTTAATTCGCTTTAACAAATTTAAAAAATATCATATATAATATAAATGTGTAATAAGTAAAAGTATGTGCCATTTTATAAAATTCAGTAATTTTGTTTTTTGATTTTACATGTTTATTTTTTTTATAGAGTCTAGTAAACCATGTGTTCGGTATATATAATTTTTATATAGAATACCCTTGACACGTCCAATGTGAATCTTAATTTTATTGATTTTTATTAAAGGTACAAAGAACTATTGATATGAATCATTAAATATAAATCTGTTTTCGGTTCTTTTTAGAGAGTTTTGTTTTTATTAAAGTAAAATTGTTTTTTATCTTATTTCTGCGTATTTCATTCTCTATATAAAACATTTCGCCTGCAACTAAGTTATGTAGGTACGTTACTTTTCTTTAGCATGTATAAATTTTTCTCTACCCATGTAACGTAATTATGCAACTAGGTTAAATGTACAAAGCTACTTACATTGATGATGACGTGATAATGAATGATCTCCATTGTCGTTAGCATACTTAAAGTAAAATTTATAGTCAATGATTAACAGAAATTTATGAACTAATATATTTCTGATAAATTTTATAAGGAAATTATTTAAAGTTATTCTAAGTGTTAAATGTTTAAGCTGTTTTTTAAAGTTATTATTCAAATTTATTATTATTAAAGTTACAGCGTATTAATCAAGTATTTCATATTTAATCTACATATTTGACGTGACTAATATACGAGAGAATTATGTTACGTCATCTACATTATTGGATATAAATTAATCTTGGCAAAAAGTAATCAAACCGCATTGTATAGAAACATAATCTAAGGATTTAAAGCTCAATTGCGGCGTAAGAAAGGAAGGATAATATGCAACAGTTGCTAGTTCCATCTAATATGAAGGGATGGCGCTGAGAAATCCCAGCCAACCTTCATTCCATTATTGATCCATCCCTCTACTTTTCTTTCGGAAAACAGCTCACTAGCCGACACGACGGTGTCGGTCGACATGCAACACGAGTCCTTTTCTTTTTTGTCTTCATTTTATTTCTTCGTGACTCTAGCAAAAAAATTTATTTAAAGTTTTGCATGCGCGACCGTGGTCATAAGTCATTAAAGAATTATTACCTACGCGAATTTTATTTTTCATTTGTTAAATTTTCTCACACAACTAAAGGAAATGTCACCAGTGAGGTTTTTCTCTCGTGATCTCGAGAAGGCGATGCCGACTAATAAATATTATCAGAAATGTCGACGTAACCATACACGTGCGAAGTTTCTTAAATAAGTTGTGAGAACGCGTTTACATACATGCGATAGATATAAACAGAAATTATAGGTGTTTGTCACAAATGTAACAGAATTATATCTCAAGAAGAGTTACTATCTTTTATAATTGAGTTGTCGTGCAAATATAGGTATTGTTTTAGAGATAACGTTTATTTAACATAAAAAAGTTCCAAGATCGAAACAGCAAGTTTCAGACTCTGAGAATTTTTAAGAACTTCAAAAGATTTCTATAAGATGTCTTTAAAAGACAATAACGTCTTTTTATTCTTTAAACAGTTATATTATTTGAAAAACGTTAAGAGGATTAAACATTATTAAATTAAGTTAAAATTTGGAGAAAACTGAAAATCTATCTAACGTGTTGAAAATTAATTATAAGATTATTAAAGATTAAATGTTTTTTATATTCTTATGAGAAGTTTTAAGCGTATGAAAATTTTAACATCTAAGAGTTCAGAAAATTAATGACTTGAAAGATTAAAAGTGTGAGAAAAACTGAAAACAATATGTGTTTTTGTGAATAGGTAAAGATGTAATTTATGATCGGAAAAATAAATGTAAAAAGTTATAGAAACAGAGACCGAATAAAAATGCTAATAGATCACTGTAATTACATCCAGCGACGACACACGTGTACGTCGCTGCATATGATTAAAAATTCTCATTTAATTTTTATTTGGAATTTGATTTGATTTTGAGAGAAATAGTTTCCAATGTGTTGAATAAATATAACATTTTGCAATTACGATGATTGCGAAATGCTATAAATTCATTGCAGATGGTAAAATTGCAAGACCATCACCAATTTTAATTTTAATAAATATCTGTTTTTTTAGATCTTTGTTTACCATTTGAATCAAGAGATTCAACAAAATGCACAAAAGTTGAAAAAACGTAAATATTAAGTCTCACATAAAATTAAAACCAAAAATTTATATTATTTAAATTTAAACTTCTGAGAGAAAATTTTCAAAGTAAATTGCCACGATACAATTTTGCTGGAAAAAGATGTAATGAATTTTTTAATGATGCAAATTTAACATAAATGGAATTTCGCGGAACAAAGACAGAAATAATTTCGTTAACTTTCTCTTGCCAATCTCTAATAAATTGTATTGTATACTAAAACTTTTTCAATATATTGCAACGATCTTTTAATAGTTATGCCACTGCAACCTACTTTCTTTGATACATAATATGTCAGTTTACATCTATTATTGGACATGTTTTAAAACCTTTTGGGATTCTTTAATGATAAATTTAATTATAGTAACCGAGTTGATCTTTCATATTTGTATATATTGTTTGTTGTATAATATATATATAAAAAATATATTTTTTATA
>NW_017276368.1:53463-54373 GCF_001594065.2 Cyphomyrmex costatus | reverse complement strand
TATATATATATATATATATATATATTTCAAATAGAAGAGATAAATTGTCAACCAAGAGACATAATTGAAAAATAGGAAAAATATTGTATAAATTGACAGTAAAAATTTTAATACTTTCCACATTTAATAAAATGTTTTCCTTCTTAATGTTTCCTTTATATTTTCCTATATTCTTTATGAGTTGCGTCGTAAAACTGCACATTTTCTTTAATATTTAGATTTTTAGGGTGGTAAAGTATAAGTTGCTTTCCATTTACACACAAGTGAAACTGGGTCTGAAGTGAGCTGAGTATGAAATACTCAGATTAATGACGTCACTACTTACTTACTTTAGTAAAATTAACAAATAACAACACAGGTTTATAATCTCACTTTTAAAGTGAGTCTACGAGACTCAATAAAGCACACGGTCTCGATCTTGTGCAGTTTGCAGATAAAAACTCAGTTGAATCTCACTTCTCAGAATGTAAAAGGAACGCGCATTCAACTGAGTTATAACGTCACAAGTGAGAATTATCTGAGAATCGGAGTAAATGGAAAGCAACTATAGAGGGAACAATTCTCTTTAATATAAAAAAAAAAAGGAATATTTTATGCGATGATATCATGTATAAGATACATCTATTAGACATCTTTAACGAATTCAATGATCTGGAATCTCTCAATAAAAAGAGAATACTCGTATATAATATATAATATATAATGATGTATGAAGGTATGATTTATATTTTTATATGTGTAAGTGTACATGCACGTGCGCGAGTATAAATAATAATAATATTTTAATATTTTATTTTCTGGATAAGTTTTTTTATATATTTAAATAATTATTTATATAATTTCACTTTTTATATTTATTTAATATTTTTATGTATAATATTATACAGAAGCAATATATATATATATATAT
>NW_017276368.1:2524-51026 GCF_001594065.2 Cyphomyrmex costatus | reverse complement strand
ATATATATATATATATATGAATTAAGCAGGTCCCGTCAAATATTCTTAATTTATATTCTCCTGCAAAATATTAGAGATTCGTATTTTAATATTGCAAATTTATATTCTATTTTATTGTAACAAAAATACTCAATAATTGGTAAATGTCAGAATAGGTCGAAGCTTTCTCTAAAAGGTATTTTAAATTTTTAAACGCCCTTTTAAATTTTCAACTTGTTGTGCAGATATATTTTCTTCTGAAATTCCAGAGAACGTTTTTTTTTATATTTTCTTATTCATTGTCTAGACTAGAGTCTAAACCTTAGACCGTCACATTTCGATTCTACGAATTTGTCGCTTCGTTTTTATTTTTATGCCATGTTGCACGAAAATGCACTTGCCGATTAAGTTTGACAAGTACGAGAGGCGTACGTCATTCATTAACGACGCTCGGCGTACGCGTAATGGTGAACGCCGGTTCCAGCGGGTGGTGATGACGATGAAAACCGGCTCCAACGGCCACCACACACTGCCGAGGGCGCGTGCGCTCATTATACCCCCGGTGCAAACTCACGGGGGTTGTTTAAGGCGCGAATTCTCGCAGGACAGAGAGCAGTCGTCGAGCCAGCCTCCAGGAGGCACGTTCGCGTGATTGGAATCGTACTCTTTCGTCAAAAGGTGACTGAAACTCGACGTATCTCAGGACTTGTGATTCAGGACTGCTCCTTGTTAACCTTGACCCCGCCTGGCTGGGCGACACACCTGGTTCGATAACGTACGCAGCAACGAAAAGGGATTCCTCTGACTGTTCCATAGACTGTCTCTAGACTTGACTTACAACTGGAGCAAAGAGCTACTGCATTTCGTGATTCAAAAATGATATCGATGAATGAAGTAACCGATATTGTGAATGACATATTGGGAGGTCATACATCCATTAAAGATTAAATGACAGAAGGCCCTATTTAAGGATTCCTTAATTACGGCTCAGTAGAGAAGCAAAAATGTCGCTCGTCGTTATCCTGAAGAATATTCAAGGTCTTAAGTGCAAGGGCGAGAAGGTTGCAAAGGTTGACTTTCGAGGTAATGTTAGCATATAACTTAAAATTTATTAAATCACTGACATTCACAGAAAATAGTTCTTTTTATGAAAGCGATTTGCTCAACTCAATTTTTCTCATAAGCAAGAAAATTTTTCTAAATAAATAGCTATTTATTTAAAACGAAAAAAAGCAATTTGTCATCTGCAAAATTATCTTCAATAAAATGTTCGTTTTTTGAAAAATCAACAAAAAATCTGATACTTTTTAAGCGTTTACAAATTAATAATCATTTAACATGTTATCAGGTTTTATTTGTTTTTAATCTTAATATATATTTATATTTATTTAATATTGTTTTGTCTCTTTAATGCTTTTAATTGTTTTTATTCTTTTGTCATTATATTTATACGATTTAGTATTTTTCTTTTTTGAAGAAAAAGAAATTATTAGAGAACGCGTACAGGGCTGTGTTCTATTTTAATTATACATAATTGTTTTTGATGCATGATATTCGATACATAATTACCTCTGGTGTATAACTACTTGGATCCCTATTATCTGAATATTATCGATATTGTCAACTCATTACTATGCATATTAGTATAATATGCACATGTTTGTCACGTGCTTGGATGCGTATATCTGCGCGTACACATCCTTTATTAACGTTTACATAATATTTCTAGCGATTAACTGTATCGCAGATGTGTATCCTTGTTAAGAGATAATTGTCGGACCACCGAGCGACGCGACGCTTCGGGTTAATTTCCCTAATTTTCGAGTTAACGGGGTGTAGTCGTATGCTATATGCGTCAATGACTTTCCAATAATCGATGAACGTGAATTAATCAAAATTTTTCGATGATAACGTTGACAATGGCATAGTTACAAGAGACGCACGATCCTCTCTGCGCGCAATTTTAAAAGTTCGCTTTTTTATTTCCATATTGCAAAAAATCTAAAAATAAAATAACAAATGTAACATTAAAAAAATCATAATACGCATTACGTGTCGCTAATCCTTTCGTGATTTCAAAAATATAAATGGTGCGTTTTTTTATTCATACTGTTTTATTTATATGAATACTGGTATTAAATGCTTACTGCTGGAAATAAACATTTTGTAACAGGAAGAGTCGAATGTGATACGAACAAGAATAAAGTATAAATTGTGTTACACCTTTATTGCACTTATTTCAAATATATTTCTAACTTATCGCAAATCTCTTTTTAAAATAAAAATTACTTTTAACATCATACTTACTGTTATCATTATGCACAGCAATACTTCTCTCGCATGGTAATGATTCTGACGTAATTAATGGAATTGAACGAAAATTTAATTAATACGAGACGTTCGGATAATTAACGTGTTTCCAGAAATGTTTGTCGGATGTCTACGTCAGACGCAAATAACACGAAGCTCGTTTCAGTATGCACTTTCTCAGATTTTCTTGGGAGTTTCTGTATTTCTCAGATATTTTTAAGACAGCTTTCTTCAATTTTTTGATTTGCTATTACTTCTTGTGATCTTATTGCCGTGAGGCTGCTTGTATAGCTAGGAAAGATTCAGACGCAGCAACGAGAAACGCATGCCCTAGAGCCTAAGTTTAGTCTATAGGGGGAGCGTATAACATTTCATTTAATCATACCTGCCCCAGTTTGTGTGAACGTGCCGTATCGAAACCCGGCAAACGATCTTTAACTGCGGTGCGCGTCGGTAGCAAAAAAACTAACGATGTCCAGCATCCATTACAGCATACATGTAATTATGTGAAATGAGAAATTAGAGAGGTTGCATGCGATATGAAATCGTTCGAGTTTCGCATAATCTACTGTAATACAAAGTTCCTTGCAATACGGTCATAATACCCGCCTAGCCTCTGCAGCGGATTATCAATATCTGTTAGCATTATTATTCATCGAAAGCATCTACTGTTGGAATTATGACATTGATCGCAACATAAATTACAATTAATCCGATGTTAAATGCGGACAGTGGAGAATTTAACAAGGAATGTGCGAAGTTTGAAATCTCCGAAATTTGAAATCTGGGTCTTTCTGTCTAAGGATCTGCAAATAAACATTCTTGTACCATTGTAATAATTAATTCTATATTTTTAGAACTCATAATTAATCAAAGAAATATTCAAATAATAAAATAGTGAGAATCTTTCTTCCATCATTTAATTATGAATAATTCTGGGAATTACAAATAAAATATCAGAATATGTTCCCGACTTTTAAGTAACGTAAATGCGTTACAAAAAAAATGCTTTAATTTAAAAATATACATATTTTTTAAATTACTAACTTGGAAAAAATAACATTAGTTTTCTGTTTAATGAAATTTAACGGATATCGAATAATAGATATCGGGTTCGAATTACTTTCATTTTCTTCGTGATCATCTATTGTATAGTAAAAACTTCGTATTACATAGAAATGAAAATATATAAAAAAAAATCATTTAATATATAATATGTTTCAATATTTTTATTATAAAATAACGTTTTGGGTTATTAATATCTAAATGAGAAATTTATTTTATACAAAAAATAAAAGTATTTAAATATATTTAAAAGTATTTATGTATTTTAATATATATTATTAGAATTAATAATTATAACACGCTCTCAAAATCGAAAACACACATAATGTAAATGCACATTACACTCTTTGGCAAAACCACTAATATTATGAAATTGACATGTTAATAGAATTCATAAATACCGTATTATATTACGTAGCATTATATATATAATATTATAACAGAGATAAAGTCAGAGAGAGAGAGAGAGAGAGAGAGAGAGAGATATTAAACTTGACCAAATAATAGTAAACAGATTTGACATATGAATGATTTTGCTTTGACGTAATAAGCTAACTGCAGAAATAACAATTTATCTCAAATATTGGCCATCCAAATTTATCTTACTTTTTTGTGTTACGTGTCCGCAAATTGTAAATGACTTCTTTCTAATTCTCCTAAACTCGTGAATATTTTGCATGTAATGTATAGAGAAAATATAAATATTTTATGTAAACGAAAAACTAATCAATTCACTACCGATTATTTCGTGATGATAAATAATATAATAAATACGATGAAATTGTATGCTTTTGCACAATTACCTATATAAATTAAAATTATAATTAATAATAATTACTTGATTATTACAAAGAAAGATAATTTGCATTTCTATTGTATTGTTAAAATAATACTAGCGAATAATGGTAGATTCTTCAAACTTTCTGCATGCATTGTGCAGTCGTAACTGACACCGATTATATTAAAGAACAATTCACCGTAACAATGTTGATGTATGAGCAGCGTTTTGTGTTGAGATCTTTTATAAATTTACATAGCAATCGAGCGCGTTTATGACGTTATTGTCAGAATAGACATCGATCGTTCGGGCGGCTAAAGTGCCCACTACTAAGCAATTTGCAAATATCCTCGAGAGCAAATCGATAGCTGCATTCGTTATGCAAACAGAACGCAATATTAATGCATTCGCAGCCAGATCGCCTCGTTTCTTGGGAATGTTGTACAGCTATTTCTGTATAATATTTATCTACTATTCTCACGCAAAGGTAGCGTCTGACATTGTAATTATTCAGATTGTTGATATGGCAAGGTATTTACAATTCCTTTTGATTAAAATCACGAATAGTACTGATGGCTGATGGGGGTGAATTCGTGTGTGCGTTAGTGCAATAATATTTATGTAACAATACAAACATTGCGCTCTAATTATCACGAATATGTACGCATTATGTATGTTACGCCTACAATGTAAGACAAGAAAATTAGACAATGTATTTTGTTAACTTTAAATAAATATACAACACAATTTTTATAATTATTTATTAACGACTATGTTTTTATATTTTTACAATAGTTATTAGTTTTATTAAATTGCATATTTTCTATGGAATTTACATAATAACCTCACCACTGACGTGTTATTACTATATGTGTATTATTTAAATAATATATAGTATTACTTAACTAATTTTATCTTTATGTAACAATAAATTAATTGTTTTATAAAATATAAGATAAAATTAAGAAAAAAATTAATATTTTCATTATTTTTTCCCTCTCTCTCTTTTTCAATTGTTACTAAAATTTTAATAATTCTATTTTTATCTTCTTTTTTCTTAAATTCTTCAAAAATATTAATTGAGATATTATGGAAAAAATGTGAAAATAGAGAAATTGCCACGTGTATTTGTCTGATTTCATTGAGTGATTTCATTAACGAACAAACGCTCTTTCTTCGATTGCACATGGACCGCGCATGGCTAATCATATAAAATACCTTATATATTATTCAAAACTTTCTATCTCTGTGCTTTTCATTGGTAAAACTAGATAACAATTTTGTTATTTTGTTAGTTAAACTTTGCCTCAAATAAAGCACACTGCTCGCAACCAGTATTTTGCCTACGGTAAACAGATTGATGATAATCGCGGGGTTTTTACTAGATAAATAACTTGTTATAAATGAAATAATCAGATATATGTTCTTCTAATATTGTATTATGGAAATGTAAAACAAAGTATGATGATGTATGTAATCTATAATATCTAATATATTATTCTATCTATACAAACTAAATTATTATTATTGTTTTAATATAAGTATTTGTCGACTAGTTCGCAATTAAACTGTGAATACAACTAGGATACAATTAGAATCACTCAAAGCTGGCCTACTTTTTCCTCCTATCTAATAGAAGCATCTAGAAATCGCATGCAATTTCGTTTTAAAACGAATAAATAATTAACGAGCATAAAAAGATTGTACGATATTTCTTCTTTTCAATATAGGATTGCATGCTTTATTTAGAATAATAATGGCCAGTTATCGTTACTGCATCTTTTTGGAATACATATAAGGCTCATAAAAAGTAAATTGTTTTTATGATATTATCCTTAACAGTCTTTGGATGTATCGCAATGATTTAATTGTATTGTACAGGTATCTAGTACTTCGAGAATTCTACAGAAGCAAAATAGCAGTAAGATATTTACTGTTGTTCAGGAATAAAGGCACTTTGTATTCTAGCTACAGATATCTACCTAAAGATATCTCTATTCCATAATGTTTCGAAACTAAAACTTGATACCCTCTTTTTCGCTTTATAAATTTGCAGTAGCGTTTCTGACGTAAAGCTGCAAAATGTAATTTTAATTTGCCCCAAAGTGCCTTTATTAACCGGCGAACTTGTGAACAGCTTTCGAATTTAAAATGGAAGCTGACGTAATCACGCACGATAAGTTAGTATTCCCTAGAGTTAAAAAAACGCAAGTGTAAGATTATTCATATATCAAATTTGCTTATTTTTAATATATAAAAATATTATTAATTTACGTTACTCTAATTATATGTAAAATAATTATTTAAAAAAATTATTTTTATATTAAAGAATATTATTAAAACTAAGCTTGAATATATTAATAATACTTATATGTCTACATAATTTTTTTTATTTAATACATGTACCTGTACTTTAACTTTATTTTTATTTTCTTATGCTTTTTGTTTAGTTATTTAATTTTCAGATAATGTTTTATATTATCATCTCAAGGATACATCCAAAGCTATTAATATATAATTACTTTATTACATTAAATGCTATATAATTACAGTACATATTAAAGGTTTCTTTTATGCACATAGTAATAAAACTCATGAATTAAAATATATAAATTATTTAACATATTTTTTCTTATCTGTTGCAGAAGTATCGCATTATTCATCGATACTCGAGGAGAGTGGAGATGTTATTGAGATTGAGCAGGTAAAGTTTCTCCTTTTTTTAATAAAATGCTTGTACTTTTATACAACACGAACATTAGATCTACAATAAGTTTAGCAAAATCTCAAGAATATGTTTTCATATACCATATAATAGTTTTGCGTTTCAATAGAACGTAAGCGCTGTTAACAAGGACGCGTTTAATAAGAGGATTATGTTGAGTTTTTCGCAAACTATTGGATCTACAAACTTGATCCAATTTTACTGGAGAGCTTCCTTGTTATCTCCGCTTTGGGCAAATCCGTTTTATGTATAAGGAGAAATCATAAACTTCAAAAATTGAAGAGCAAATTTAACTTCCAAACATACTTTTAAATATAAGATTTTTTGTCTCTTCCATTGTTTGTATATAATTAAAGAATTATATATATTTTTTAAAATTTATTAAATATATTTGACAAATATTAATTAAAAAAGAAATAAGAACATTCTTTAAAATATGATCCAGGGTGCGCCGGGCATTATGAATCACAAAGATTGGTTTATGTAAGAAATAACAGTGGCAAAAAAGAATTTTAATTACTGATATACATTCTTAGCATATCTCACTGAATACATTAAAATATAATTATAACCAGTAACTCTAATTAATAGAATAAAAAATACATAAATATAATAAAACTATATTGATTAGTAAATAGATAGATTACAAACTTACTGGAATAAATTAAATTTATTACTTAAGTCTATAAACTATCCTACTAGTGCATGCATTATAATATTTTATTTTACTTTGTTTCATTTTTCATGAGTATTTAATGGATCCATGATGCTTTGATTACTTTTGTAAAAAACGATAAAAGGTAATCTAAGATATAAGATAGATGGATACTTGTAATGTATAATACATATGTAAAATAAGAAAAAATAAAGATATATAGGAAATTGCTCTTATCCAATACGTGCACCTTCTGTTATAAAACTATCTAATATTAAAATGTATCTGAATGGTTAAAAAATTAATTTTGCATCACAAAAATTATTAACGACATGTATTTTTGAGGCAACGAAATTTAATCATTGCCATCTGGAGATATAAAGTAAGTGAAATAATACATATTATTAGCTCTTATTAGAATATGATCTTATTCCAAAAGATCTGTTTTTAAATATTTTACTAATTTTAAGATAAAGCTTACACTACATCAGACAGAGATATTAATTTAATTACTATTATATTGCATTTACTGAAAACATCTTAAGAATATTCTCGTTAGGCTTCCAAAAAGTAATTAAATATTTATATACTTTCTCTATTAAATATTTTTTATTAATATACGGTGGTACGCATCGTTAGAATGGCCTTTCGGATAGAATATTATTGGTTGCAGTATTGAATTATCAAAGTGTTGATGTCTCCTGTTATATGGCATATAATTGTGAAGCGTTAGAGCAGTAACTATGCGTGTCATTTAGAAAATAACGATTCAGTCACGCCCCCTAAATTACAAACGCATTAAATCATTAGACGCCACTAAACATTTTAACCATTCAGGAAAGTACTTGAAAACATATACAAGAAGATTCGTTTCAACTTAAATTTTGACTAAATGATATTTATTTAATAAGTACTATTGTTATTCAATAAATACTCTATTGTGCTGATTAATAAAAAAAAGTTTCCTTAGAATTGTATAATAAAATATAATCTAATGCTCTACTATACACTCTAAATATTATTATTCCTAAATGAATAAATAACAAGGGTGACGGTAACGATACAAATCAAATGCAATCTTAAGGTGATGACGTGACCAAGCATATCTCCAAGCTCGATAAGATTTGCAAAAGGTAAATAATAAGATTGGTTTCCAGCGGTTGTAATTGCTACTTCTGTTAATCTTAGAAAGTTATATTTTGTAAATTGAAGAGAATCTCAATGAGACTCTTATCAAAACTTTCTCTGAGTTTCCCAATTTGCATTGCAAATTAGCTTTGAAGTTGTACAATGGTAACCTGTGAGATTTTCATACCATATAGTCTGGTAGAAAATGTCAGATTTGTTAGAGAACTCATGATGAACGCAGGAGTGTAGCATGTTGATTATCCTTTTCCTCAAAATACAAAATGCGACTTCAATATTGTATGCACGTAGTCGACTGCTATTACAATGTAGCGAACCATTCAACTTTATGTCACGACTGAAGTAAAGCTACGCGATAGTAAAATCGATCCCACATATTCGCCATATATGACAACTGTGAAAAATGCAGTGAATATTTAGGATCGGAAAACTTTTTACGCATCGAACATTGCATATCGTTACATTTCATCAAACGATTGCCTCAAAATACTTCACGAATGTATTTAGCTGGGAAACGTAACCACGTAACAAATGATGACAATCCATACAATTCAATACCATTGTTTTCCATAACAACTTCAATGGTTTACATGGCAAATGTTTACATGACAATGCTTTCCGTGACAAATTTAATCGGTTTACGAGAAAATATGAGTACCGATGTTTCATTGTTTGCAGTAGCTCGTTTGCAATAAGCTTGCGAATGCACAACGGTAAAGTAACACTTTGTCTTCTGTCTTCTCAGGAAATAAAAATTTCAACGTACATCTTCAAGATGTATGTGATATACGAAATGTGAAGGGCAAGCTTCGATATTTTCAGCGGGCATATTACGTATGTGGAATGTTGTAAATTCTGCACCGGAAGTATAAAATATTGACCTAGTTCATCGTGTTTGACGATTGTATGAAGATGAGGAAGCTACTTAATCGAAAGTTCATTTTAATGACATCGATGTGAACCAATCCATTACGATACTCTCGCATTAGAGAAGCTTATCTGACAGCAAGTTGTCTGACCGTGGACGATGTATCGTTCCTCGTAAACACGATCTAGGAAGGAAATAAACGCTTCGCAATATCCTGATAAGCTGAACAATGGAAACGCGATGTAACTAATGAACACATAAAATTTGCATAAATGGTAGAAGGATTATATCTATAAATTCGAGGATCGCGATTTTATAATGCTTTCAACATAATTAAGAACTCAATATATTTTCATAAAACTGAAAAGGTTTTGATAAAACATATGCAAATTGAAACGAATTGTGCAAAAAATTCATGCCTCCGATATGAAATATTATATGTATTGATTTTTGGGATTAGTCTTTAAACTTTCATGTTCTCTCCTAATGAATGAAACGTAAATTATTAAATAATAGTTATTGTTGTAGCAAAGAAAAGAGAGTATTATTAATATTTTTCCATTTTAATTAAAAATCCTCTTTTCCTATTCTCATAAAAATTAAAATAAGTCCGTGAAAGAAATTATAGAAAAAAATATAAAGAATGCTAATTCAGATTTAAATATGAGTAGTTAAAAATTTACCTCGTAAGCAAATTTTTAAGAAAAAAAATCTTCTCTCAAATTCATCGATCTTCTAGATCTACAGTATTAAACACAAAACACGAATGACTTTCTGTGAAAAATAGGAGAAGAATTTTGTGAAATTAAATTCCTAGTCTTTCAATCCATGAAATCGTTCGGCTTTTTTCGCGTTTTACCGTTTCTGTTGTTAGCACGTGGCATATATATTGGCAAACGTGGAGCACAAAGAAAAGTATAATACTATTTTTTTTATTAAATTCTGATGTTTGAGCTCTGAAAAATAAAAGCTATTCCCGAATCTGGAATTTAACAGCAATAAAATAATTTTTTAATATTCCACAAAATTACGTTGAGGTATTTCTCTGATTTCTTAAAGAATTTCTAACTTAATCTTTACCGACTATTTTTAAACCCTATCGATTCTGTTTAATTCATCTGTTTCTTCGTAGAAGAGATGGCAAATATGAAATTGGAACAACTGCACGATGATGAGCGTAGCTTTATTAAAACTTACGAAGAGAGAAAAGTGTTTCTTATGCGTAAATAATAAATTGTCTTTTATCGTACTGAAGGTCTTCGCTTATAGAAGCTTTTTCAATATCGGCTCTTCTTTAAGTATCGCGTGGTTTCTTCAAAGGCATCTGTGCATTATTTATTGATTTTATATTTTTATTCATATGTGTATCCAATCTCGAGTGCTATTTTTTTATGTGTTTCTTCTTTATATGCATACGAGTCGAATGCGGGCAGACACACGATAGCGATATTAGGAATCGCCTCGTGCTTACAAGAACGTATAATCAATTTGCGAGAATATTAAGAAAAGAATAATATTTTCCTTCAATATTCTCTTGTTCAAGAGAATCTTTCTACATTCTACAAAAAAATTAAAAAAGAATTAATATCCCCATTTTATAAAAACATAGATTTTGTTAAAGATAGGACTAATTTAGACGTATAGTTAAACTTTGTTCTATACTTCTTTTTCGATTCATATTAAAATAAAACGTGAAACTTTCTAAAAAATATATAAAATATTTTATTATATGTAGATATATATTAAACTTTCCGTTGTTCTCAAAATTATGATAATAGAGCTTTTCGTTAATTAATTAATTAATTAATATTAAAAAATATGTATTTTGAGATTCCACATCAAGATATATATTAAGATTCTTTTTAAATATTATTCTTTAATTTTATTACTTTACTGGATGATTTTAAAAAGAGTTATCTGATTAGTAAAAAAGAGATTGGAGAAAGAAAGAAGTAAAAAATTTAAAGTTTCCACTCATTTCTGATTTTGAATGTGAAAGATTTAATTTCATAAAACAAAGTCATTACATTTTCTGTTGATTTTACAGAGCCCTTTAATTTATTTAAAATTTTTTATCGTGTAAAATGTGACAAAACGTGCATTCTGAATAATTCATTCTCCGTTTTCAGAGTTTTACGTGGAATTTAGGAAGACCAGTGGACGAAGCAGAAGTGCTGCAACTGGCAGTTGTATCGCGCGGAGTCCTGAGAAACGAAAAAGTTGCGGCGAGATACGGACTGGTGTTACAAACAGTAGTGCGTGAAGGGAGAATCCTGGTCTCAGATTCTCTGGTTGACCTCAATAACAAACCGCTTTCGGTACGTTTCAATATCGAAGAGAATAGCGCTGAATACGTAATCACCATGCACAATAGGATGTGTTTCGAGTAATACATTGTAATTGTTGCGTGACTCAAATCGTATGTTTGCTATTACCTGCAAAATACTATTATTTTATAGTATTTTGCAGGTAAAATTTATAAATGTATCTTTTCTCGACTTTTTGATATTTTCACTTGTCGATAATAATTTTATATAATGTACATATATTTGTTTCATATATATTATAAATATATTTACAATTACATTATCAATTTTTTTCGAGAATTTGCTAAATGGTAAACAGCTTCAAAGGACGAACATATAATAAATTCTCTTTAAAATAACGAAATGGACATCATTGTTAAGTGACTTAGAACTTATAGGCTATACGTTCTTGTGTGAAAAAGAGAAATTAAAATGCGAATAATTTGCAATTCAAATACTGAGAAAGAAAAATAAGAAAAAACCCTTCTCCCTCTTTCTCTCTCTTTTAAAGGCCCCGCATGTATTTCATTCGTTAAGGTAACAGCAAACCTAATTTACTCAAGATAGCAATTTAAATTTTGTTTCTTGTCTCCAAGCAACTATATTAATTGTTTTTCGTCTCGGGAACATTTCCGCATGAAAAGTACTTATGTACGTGACTGACGTTTGTACCATATAACTTTGTACCATATAACAGCAGATGTATTCAGTGTCAGTGTACATCTGGGGAAGCATTATTCTAAATGCATTTCTTTCTCTCTCTCTCTCTCTCTCTCTCTCTCTCTCTAGCCATTTCTTTTCTCTTAAAGAAATAAACAGATACATCATAAATATATAAAATTATAATTCTATTAAATAATTGTACAAACATTTTGATAAAAATTAATTTTGCAATTTTTTTAATTTTAAAATTTAGAATTGTATATCATATTTCGAGATCTCCCTCTTCATATTTTCATATTAATATTAATTAATTAAAAGACTTGGAAACATTATTATTATAATATGTGTATCACTAATGATTATAATTTTCAACCAACAATAAAATTTATTATATATATGAAAATTTTTGCAAAACAGCATATTTTCATCATAGTTACTGGAAAATGTGAAATTTTGTATTAGTTATAGCTTTTCAAGCTTACTTTTGAGTCACATTTAACGAGTATTGTTCTTGCGTGTAATTATTCAGAATTGAATAAGGTTGTGGAGGCGAAAATGACATTGTAAATTCAAAACGAATAAATTGTTACTAACTATGCATTGTTAACAAAGTTTAAATTATCTTCTATTTTACATCTCCATATTTTTTCCTTTATCAATACTGTGATATTTTAGCTGGACAATCATTGTAATTAAATACCAAAGTTTCTATATCTCGCAAATCAATATCTCTCAAGCGTTTAAATATATCCATGATTGCAAACGCCTCTCAGCAAAATATATACATTGCAATCTATAAAATACATTAACTTCTTTTTATAAATTATACCGTGTCAATTTTAGCTATTACCATAGAAAGTGCATTAAAATAGAAGAACAAAGTTTACGTGCGACCTTCTAGCAAACCTTCAATAATTTAAATAAAGATTACATTTTCCTGAATTGTTTCAAAGATATTTTAATATGAATTTGAATGCTGTTGAATAAAATAAAATATTGTATTTTATTATAGGAAGCAAATAAAAATTTGCAATTCAATACAAATTTCGATATTCCACATTTCTGACGCATACCATAAGTTTTGAAACTTCATCTTTACAAAGTCATGAAAAAGTATTACAATAAAATATTCGCAACTAAAATCTTCTTTTATTATTTTTTTAAACATTATCATTTTTCACAAATAAAAAATATTAAATATATACGTTTTATCACATACAGTGTTTCTATTTTCTGATAGCAAATATAAATCTATTTTTTGTTATACATGTTATGCATATTAAGTTACGTTTTTTAAATGGTCCTGATATCGGAAATTGTGCTAAATATATTTTTAAACGTGTACACTTTCCTCTTAGGTTACTCTAATTTATGTTGTAACATTATTCTAGTTGTCATCGCTACGTGGCGAGCTTGCACGACACAAAAAAACAAATTTCGTGCATGGTATTTCTTATGCGCACCAATTATCTAAACTTTTATCGATTGATTCTTCTAATGCGGTACTATTCACATGTGTAGGCGGTGGTGTGCTTCGAAATTCGATACAATCCCCCGGATGGAAGTTGCAGCTCATACGCGGTATCGGAAATAATGGAGGACGAGCAACAAATGTTGATCGACATCGAGCAGAATATCGCAAACCTCGAGAAGAGTCTCGAGCAAGCCAATAGTAGTTCAACCGCTGGGAAAAGAAGAGGATCTTGGCATACTCCTGAGAAAACATCGAAAAGAAGTTTCTTACCAAGGGGTACCTCTCTGTCAACTGGTGAAAAGTCGCCCGACACTCGAAAACGGTAAGTAACACCGATTGTTCTTTAAGCAAAATAATATATATGCATTATTACAATATATAATTTAACTAAAAAAGAAATTTATATACATATATATATAAATTTCTTTTTTAGTTAAATTATTTATATATATGTACAATAAACAATCAAGGGTGTACTATCTACTATTTATATACATTATAAATGAAGAATGATTTTTTACCATCTTGTATAGAACAAATTTACAAAAAATTGAATAGGGGAAATAAGGTTGCAGTTGTAGAATAGGAAAAAGAATACATATATCACCAACTAATATCGTATAGTAGACGACATGCGTTGATTACACACATTTTTCGTTACGAAAAAAGTTCAATCATATATTATTTTAAAGCTATATTCAACCTCCAAACTAAACCAAAGTTATAAAATTAATACAAATATATTTTCTTTCTCTCTCTTTTCAAAATTACTACTATTTCATAACTTTTTTCCTTCTCCAGTTTTTTTTTGTAAATTAGTTTTATATGTACATATAAACTTTTACCTAGGTGTAGCATGATTATAATATTACTCTATATTTGCAAAACTAAAATGCAGCTTTTACGACAATACATAATAAACACTAATGAACAGTTATGTTAATTATGATATAATGTTATTATCATATTATTATTAAGTAGATTATAAAAAAGTAATTTTGACAGTTGTTCTTAGAATGCAGCTCTAATCGTATAAAATATCGTGGTACTCCACAACCTCTCTATTTTATAACTACCTTCTTTCTTTTAACTAAATTGTGTTGGAAATATAAACATAATTATAATGACGAGATACGGTTGCGTCATTCCGACTAAATTACATCAAAATATATTACACGAGAGTACATCGCCAAGGGGACTAACGCTAACTACATATACGTCAAATTATTCATATATTGAACTACCTACTATATTTATGTTGTAAACTGATAACTCTATTTAAAAACGAAGTTAAATATTGACAACAAATAATACTAAACCAACGGGAAACATATATATATGCATGTAAAGTTTCATACTTTTATTCATAAGAATGTACAAAATTTATTTAAAAAGTTGTGTTTTATAATGCGTAATATTGTACGGATAATACTACGTATACATATTTTGTCAAGATTATCTATTAAAATTTCTAATTTTATTACTGCATCTTTAGTTACGTTTAATTTTGTCACAGTTTAATTATGCTGATATGTGAACAGCAATATTTAGTATAGAATTCATGCATAATACTTAATCGCAAAATTCAAATATGGATTGTTAAATTTCTTTTGTAAACTATTATTTAAATTACGTATTTATATTTCAAATACCATGCAAGACATAAATGCGATTAAACCTATAAATTACATAAATTTCTACTGATTTTATATACAAAATTGATATAATTTGAAGTTAAAAATGAAAAAAAAACTAATCGATCGTTAACTGCGTTATATACAATTATTTATAATAAAATAATGATTGCAAATATTAATGTTATCACATATTTTCATGCGCTTATAAAAATATAAAAAATAAAGAAGATTGTTACATAAAATGTGAAAATCGTAGTTATGACTTTTATACATGGATACATAGATAAATATATTGTAAAACATAAAATCTCTATCTTGAAACTTACTCTTTATCTTGAAACGCAACTTTTCATTTAATTTAACCCTAGAACAGCATGGAACTACATGACGTGTTATATTTAGGAGTTTCACATCTCATGTTCATTTTCACGAGATACCTATCCCGTGATGTATCTTCGTTAACGTTTACTTTCACATGTTAGCAAAAGCATAAAAATCATATTTTACAATTTGAACTCGGAATTACAAAAAAAGAAATAAAAACATCTTTTTTAGTAGAAATTAATATACATACTTTTTAGTCATTTGTGCAAAATAATTGATATGTTATTGACACAATTATTTTTTCTTTTATTACATTACTTCTAATATTGTAATCTACTTCTAATAATGTAAATATACTCATATAACCTACGAGATAATTTTTGGGGGTTGATAGATGTCTAAAAAAATTAAGGAATCAATGTTGGCATTTTAAGAAACTACGTGTCAGGTCATGTGATGTCTGACAATATTGATCCTTTGTAATTTTATTTCAGCAAAAACACAACAATATTGTAAAGCGCTTTATGCTCAGTGTTATGCAATCGATTAGGTACTTTACGAAAGTGATCCAACATAAAATACGTTACTTAAAAATGCATCGGCAAAAACAGTTTCTTAACAAAAGTGATTCTTGTAATAAGATTTATTATCCCATAATCCTAAAGTATTTTGTATGCCGAAATGTGTAAACTGTACCAAATTTTTATTTTATTCAAATGATTAAAATTTTAAAAAAAATTTAATAATGTATTTTCAGAAGGTTTGTTTATATCATATCCACTTTTTCAAAAATGAATTTGATGATCACAAGATTTGACTTGATTTTGGACATTATCATTAAGGCTTTTTATACTTCATGATTTATATTTAATTAATTTTCTTTTGTACTGAAGAGGACCAGAATAAGGATCAAAACGTATTTATTGTTTATTTTGAATAAAGATTTTATGTATAAAGATATACCGATAACTTGTGTCGACTCAAATTGGCATTTTTATTGTTTCTTTTGGATTTATTCATATGAGCCTATTGATTATCTTGATTTTTTCAAAAATGTTGCATTCGATTTTTCTAAAATTTATTTTTCATTCTCTTATGTTCCACAAATTGCAACTATTTTTTATTGCATTTAAATTTCCGTTAAAAATTTCAAAGAATTTCAAAATTTTAATAAATTTTAAATGCATTGTTAATTAAAGGGACTTATGTTTGTATATTAATTTTTACGAATTTACTATTTTAATTAACCGGCAGCTCTCGACATTATTAAGCACTATGTGATATTACGTATCATCGTCACTGAAACGTGAAAATATTGCTCAATAAGAGCGATAGAGCGTTCGATACTGTCGACAATGTCGATGATGTGTTAAAGTTCGTTATCACGATGATCTAGGCAAACCTTTTTACGATAGAAAGGTCAGGGGAGACAAACTTGAGATACATAATATTATTTTTGTACATGTATGTATACCCTGGGTAATACGTAAAATATGAAAGTCATTTATTATTATAAGATATTAGTATAAGGCAAGAAATATAAAATACTTACCATTCTTCAGATATATTAGCCATGTGTATAATATATGTGTGTGTGTGTGTTACAGAGAATATTATTATAATAATCTTTTTAATTTGTTAAATTTTATAAGTATCTTAAATAAACCGCTATAAAATTAATTTGTTTTCAAAATTGTAAAAATTAATTTGTCAATAAAATATAAATGTTTGTATATAATATTAGTGATAGTTGGAAATTTCCATTTATCTTTAATATCGAGAGAGAGAGAGAGAGAGAGAGAGAGAGAGAGAGAGAGAGAGGGGGGGAGAGAGTGATGATAATGATGATAATAATGCATCATTATTTATTTAAGTGTGCCGGAATAAATTCTCTTTAAGAATTAAGACTTACGAGGTATATGTTAAGATATACTATTTTAAGAAAAATACGATAGAACTAATAAAAAAATGTAATAGAATAAAAATAAAGTAAAATAAAATAAAATAGAATAATTGAAGAGCTAAGAGCCAGTTATATGTGTGTAATAAAAAACGTTTAATTTAAAGACATAAAAATAAAAATTATTACATAACAAAATTACATAAAAAAATAATTACATAACAAAAAGTTTCGACACCGATCGGGTCATATTCTCAATGTTACAGCTAGTAAATATATTATTATAAAATATAATGGAAATCTACAAAATGTTGTTTTATATACATAGTGGCATTCTCACTTCCTCTTATCATGATGTTGCAAGTCAAACAATTAAAATAGTAAAATCGGTCATTGAAAAATTCATAGAGCAGTAATAATCTTATAAAATAAAATGTTGAGAGTCAATAAATAAAATAAAATAAAGTAAATAACATAAAACTAATAAACGCTGAATGTAGGACAAAGAATACGTAAGTTACAAGACGTTGAATTTAAGCAGAATTAATATAAACGTTACAAAACTATAAGTGTTAATTGTGAACAGATAATCGTAAAGAATAAAAGAATTAAAAATGCGCATATACCACGACGCTAGATAGATTTAGCGAAATTATATTGTATTTCGTAGAATAATATTAAAACGAAATTTTTATTATTATTAGTAAACGATTCGGCCTTTAACTACAATGCCTTACTGACGAGTCTAGTAGTGGAAGCTGAGACGAAACGCCATGTTTAAGTAATATTCTTCGCAATATATTAAATTAATTTTTCTTTGTTTACCGATGATGGTCATATTAAAGGCCGAATCGTTTACTAATAATAATAAAAATTGCGTTTTAATATTCTACGAAATACAATATAATTTCGCTAAATCTATCCAGCGTTCGTGGTATATACTCATTTTTAATTCCTTTATTGTTTATTACTAAACCACATTAAAAACTTATATTATCGTTTATAATCGAAAAGCTTCTTTTTTAATGTTCTAAGCGAGAATATACATGTTCGATGGTAGCTATAAATATTCTATAAATTAATAGCATAACATTACAAAAACTTTTTGAACAACGAAAAGAAAGAGAGAGAGAGAGAGAGAGAGAGAGAGAGAGAGAGAGAGAGAGAAATAAATAATTTTTAGTTTTAATATTTTTTATTATAAATTAGATATATCAAAACTTCAAGCAACTTCGTAACAAATAACTTTTTGCTACAGAATTTTTTTGATCTCGTTAAGTCGGTCTCATATTTTTCTATTTTTCTTTTACCTTCTCAGAATGAAAAGAGACTGTAGCTTATACTACTTCATATAGGTATTACTAGAATCTTATCCAGACGCGTTGGAAGGAAAGCTATTTTTTATATCTCGCAAGAGAATTAAACTCCCCTAGGAACGTCATGGCAATTTCTGTCGCTACCTCTCAACGCGAGGACGTAATCGAATGTAACTCGTGATCGTCCATACGCGTAATAACATGCCCGTGACATATCCTCATTCGCAAAACCGCCCACAGGTTTCCCCTCGTTATAATCGACGAGGATCGAAGCAGCACACGAATACGACATATCATGGGACTCGAATCCCTCGTCAGTTTTGTCCCCGTTTCAGCTAGTAGTACAACAAATCTTCTCACCGACAGATTATAGAAAAAAAGACTTTGCTTGTTGGGATTGTAATTTTGTTCGAGTTTTTGAAACTTTATTTTTTCAAGCTTTTAATAATTTTATAAAATGCTAATAAATGAATTAATTAAAATATAAAATGTAGTTTGCAAGTATAAACATAATTTAAAGTTATTAAACATCTATGCATTTATAATATATTCGCTTTGTCTTAAGTTATTTAATAATATGTAAAAGTTAAAAACTTATCTTGTTCTTGAAATCTTATTTGTTTTGTCAGAATTACTTTACAGGTTAGAAGATTTAAAATGTAATTTGAGCATTTTGCAATATCAGGTATTTTTAATCCGCCGTTGTGTGTTTACGGTTATTGCGGCTTAAAGTGAGCGACGTCATCGGGTCGAGATCACCGAAGTTCTCGGTGTGCAACGGCAAGAAACCCGACGGAAACGATATAAGGTGCTAGAAAGCCACTTTCCGAGTCACCTGGAAAAGAGAAAAGTTATGTTTTATACGTTGCGAAGCATAATACAAAGAAATAAAACCAAAAATAAATTCGTATCTACTAAAGTTAGTAAATATTTAAACCAGGAAATATAAATTAAAAAAAAATTTTCTGTCTCTATTTTTCTCTTTTTGCTTGTAATATCAAACAATAAAACGTTGCAAAAGAATGTGATAGGTAAAAAAAGAATTACATCTATTCTAAATATATTATTTTAAATTATATATTATAATTACCCAATATTATATATTATATTTCAATCAATCTTAAGTCGCACAATAATTTTATTGATTTTTAGAAAACATCTTGCGTCTAGATAGAAGCAATTCTTACAATATGAATTATACAATAAGAATTGATTTCCAGAAAATTGTTCTCCGGTATATTGATATATTGAATTCCTTCATGGGTCCATTTCCTTTAGAAGTACCACTTTGAGAAGCGTGCGATCCCTGCTGAAATTGGGAAAGCAGAGACCCCCACGTACTCGATCCTGTGACAGCAACTCGGAAACGAGAGAACTTCTTGATAGACAGGACTCCAGCTGTCCAACTTCGAATGAGCCTTCGCGAACAAACTCTATGACATCCCTCGAAACGAATGCTTCCGATAACGATAGTCAGCTAAGCGCTAATCCTGAACAGGCGGAAGTAGTTGTAAAACCGGCCAAGAGATCCAAGCCTAAGGTTGTATATAATACCTCTAATATCAATGATTAATGATTTATGTCATGTTACCTATGTTAATCAGAGCACTAAATACAGAATTTGAGTTATTTATTACTATAGACCGAGTAATATCTTACATAATAGTGCATTGAAAACACAAAAACTCAAAAATAATTATTATGTCAAATAGACATTTTGTATATATAATATATTTACATTTATTTTATTTTTATATTAAAAGTTTTGCGTTTATAATATCTTTTCATCTATATTATATTTTTTATAAGTCTGTATTATTATTTACTTTTATCTTTACTCTTATTTAAACTTTAATATTGCAACAAAAATGTTACTTACTCTTTATCTTTTTGTTCTGATGACAATATTACTAAATAGATGTTTTTAGAGGAAACGTAGTTCTAGCAATATAAAGTAATTTCAAAACGTTACAGCAAATTGTATTAAACATTTTACGATAACATTGACGCAGCAATTATCCGTAAATGACGATGCAATTATCTTTCAATGAGATTGTGGTCGATCGATTCTAACAGAGCAAGCTTAAATTACGGGAGGAAAGTGAGCGAAATTTTTACGCAAAATTATCTTTATTTTCTTTTTGCAACAAGCAATTTCGATATCATAGCGAATTTATACATATATTTGAGAAAATATTACAACATTTCACGCGTGCACGTAATCATTTTACATAAAGCGAGAGTTTTCTCTAGAAATATTTTACAAAAATACGGTAGAAATATTTTCCTTTGATTTATTAATCGATACACACAGAGATCTTAAATTTTCTAACACAAAATAATTATTTACGCACTCTGCATTAATGTAGTTATTTATTATTTCAATTTATAATTATTACAAAAAAGAGAATATAATATATATTGAATATAATAATATAATATAATTCATTATACTTAAATTAAATTAATTTTTCAATCATGCAATTTAATAAAGAATGTGTAAAAAAAAAATAAATTGATCACTAATAGCTAATTCTATTGTAAAAATGAAAAATAAATTACATAGAACTTGTCGTTCAATTAATTATTTTATATTAATTAATACAGCAATATTTAATTTAATGTAAATATGTAGTATGTCACTTTTGCAATTTATTTTTATTTAAATTATTTTATTAATTAAAAACTAAATATTAGAATATTATAAATACTTTGTGTAACATAATTAATACGTGAAATAATTTTTATAAAGTTTCTCTTTACATGTACTCATATATTTTTTTATGTTGCTTCCATATGTAGCTCGTATAATTTATTATAAGTAACTTTCAACAACTTTAACAAAACACATGCAATTTTTTAAATTATAAAATATAGCAGGCATCTGTTGAAACATATACATTAAATGTTACATTTGTAACAATATTACAAGCGTTCCTCCCAATATTAGAATACCATAAATGCTTAATATATATGTATTATTGTCAAAAAGTATATTATCTTTAGGTTTTCTGAGCATAACTTCCGTCAGTGTAAATTGAATGTTATAAAAATTTTATACTAAACATCTAATGGAAGATGCATCTTGATATATGTATGATAAAGTTTGACAAAATACATTATGATTTTTGAAACCTCTATTGATTTTCATAAAATGGAATTTTTTTATTTCTTTTGTTTTTCGTTTATTTTGTTGCTGTTTTTACAATTACAAATTGGTTTTGGTGATTAGTTTACTGCTTCACAATATTGCAATATTCACAAATTTAGACTTGCTATGATATAGTTCAAAGTTAATTTTCCAATTTTTAATTTTTACGCTACGTTTGCTGCACTCTCAGTAGTCCTTATATTATTTTATTTGCCATTCATTTTAACTTGTTTTTGAAATTGAAGTAAAATTCATTTTAGTAGTTTTATTAATTTTATAAACAACACATTTTCAAATAAAATCTATTTTTTTCACCTATTATTATTTTCATTATTTGATGAAAAGTTATTTGTCTAGTAAGCTATAGGTACCTACTATCAAAATATAATAAAGATCCATGAACTTTAAACCAAGTTATTCTCGAAAAAGTCTAAAAATGATATACTAATTTTGACCAGTACTGTGTATTATGATTACATGTTACATTTATAATAATTTTAGCGGAGATCAAATATTACACATTACCACTGTGTTTAATACAAACTCGATTATCGATGCGATACTCAGACCGAGGCAAGAACACGAACGCGTTCGAGTCATCACCATGAATTATTTAAAAATCAAATTGTCTCAAAAAATTAGTTAATAAGTTTATTCTGTGTACTCATAAGACCATAATATTTTATATGGTATAGATCAAAGCTAGCGGTCAAAAAAAAAAGGAGCAAATGGAGTTAACAAGGAAAATGCAGTTGTCGACATGTACTAAAGATCAAAGGAAAATGCTATTCTTGTTAATATCCAAAGCTCTACTGAAGAATGCTTCTTTATTTTTTGCAAAATGAAATAAGTTAAATCTTGATCATTTTAAAAATACGGTTACTGAAATTTCATTCGGAGCTTCTAATGTTTCTTGAGAGAAACGGAATAATAGAGAGAATTTCCTTTATGTTGAACAGATACATGTAACTTCACTTTAAACTACATAGAAAGAATACACCGTAAAAGCTTTTTTATGGAGAAAATTTTTCTTAAATTTGATCCATTAATGTGAACATCTTTTATGGTCGACCAAATTTTTTTGGTCTTTACTATTACGTTTAAAACGTGTTATTTAATATAGCTTTCTGATTAAATAATTTTAAACGTTAAACTACTATATATATATATATATATATATATATATACATACACGTAAGTTACGCTTTGAAAACATAGTTGAAAGATAATAAGGGCATATTTTCTTTCTCTTTGTTAGATTACAAGAAGCGTTGTACATATATACGCAACACTTCTCAGAATTCAACGGCACGTGCCCCGTTTCAGATTCTGCCTTGCAATTCAAGCTATTTAAACCGAGTTAAATAAACGCGAACTTTTCTCGTTTCACAGACGAGCGATACTTGGCAAAGCGCGTTAAAAGCTCAAGATTATCAAGTGTGCGTTACGATCATAGAAGCGCGACAGCTCGCCGGTCTCAATATGGATCCAGTGGTGTGCGTACAAATCGGAGATCAACGCAAATATACAAGCGTCAAGGAGTCCACAAATTGCCCGTATTACAACGAAGTAAGAAGCAGTATTCATAGTCGGTTCCTATATTTGATGCATATATTTTAAGTCTGTCTCAAGTTATTGATATAGATATAATTCATATTAAATATACTATATAAAATTTAAAAAATATAAAATCATTTATTGATAAAAGCACGTTCTGCTTACAGACCATATTGTTTAATTATCAGATTTATGTGACAGGGGAATTTGAGTACTTGATTAAAATTTGAATTTGAGTATTTGAGTAATTAAGTAAAACTATTAATAAAATGAGATAATGATTTTTTACAGAGCTTTTGATTTTTCATAACTCTTGAATTATTAAAAATTGCAATTATTTCGGAGAAATGAAATCATTTCCGAAGACATACATATTACTATTATTATTATCATTATTATTATTTTATTATTTATGTATTAATGAATTTTTTCCCTCTTACTAAATATTTTCTCTCATTTATATTTTCAGTACTTTGTCTTCGATTTCCACATGCCGCCTGTTATGCTCTTCGATAAAATTATTACGCTGTCGGTGAGTTTATCCGCATGTATTAATTCATGGTTTAGAACTCAGAAGATTTAATTAATTTGCCCACTGATATATTTAGTACATTTGGAATATGGAGTTAGCCGCGCGATAAATGAGCTGAATAATTTTGCTTCATTACATCTTTGTCCCTCGCAAATACATTCAATGAGTATATATACATATAGATAAATATTGGAAATCGATTATTTGAAGGAAAGAACATTTAAATTCCGTTTGGGAATTATAACTGGCGAACAAATATTAGACAACAGATCAAACACTTGACGATCAAGATAAGAATGCGTAATAAGAGGGGATGAGAAAGAAAAGCTCAAACAGCACATCTTTTAATAATATGCAGGTGCAGCAATCGCGGAATCTCTTGCGCGCTAATCTAACGCTGGGCAGCTTTAAATTAGACATCGCGACGGTATGGGCACAACCAGGTACAGGTTTCACATTGTCCAGAGACCAGACGAGTCTAATGCTGGGTGTATACTCGGAGTAATTTCCTTCTCCGAGAAAAATTTAAACCATCCGGAACGAAATATTCTACATAGTTCTGGTATACAATCGATAAAATACACTAAAGAATATATATGCAAAATATTAAGTATATTATTAGTGTTTAAAAAATATTATTTAAAATATAAATTATCTATCTAAATACGAATAAGAAGTTTTGAAAATACCAAATGGACAAATATCAAAATGTATACTAATCGATTGTATCTCAAATGCTTATATATATATATGTATATATAGGTATATATAATACGCAATGCGATTTTGATTGCAGCCGAAATTTCTTTGTTTTAAATATCCCGATATTTAAGACTACTTTAAAAAAAAATTTATCGTCACGCGCGGATAAATTTTCAAGTAATACACCTGGTATGAGACTCGGTATGCGACCCTGGCAAGTGCATTTCATTTTATCGGAAAATTCTCTCGAAACAAAGTCTTTATTACATCATCCTCTGCACTGTATCTTCAAAGTTCCGAAGAATCCCGTGTTTACAAGGAAAATGTTCTCTTACGCTAACTTCAAGAATTTGGAGAAGCATAGAAATTTGTTATACTGTAAAATGCATTATATATACTATCTTCTAATGAGAAAATCCCATTAATCTCAATCTCGTTAATTTTCTTAATCGCTTCACGGTTCTGTTTAAGATGTTCCTTGAAAGTACTATAAACTTCACGCTTCGTGACTATATAGATAATTGCATGCTTAAGAAAATCAAACCAAATTTGTTACAAATTATTTCTCTTTGTTGAACTTAATCAGCAAACAAGTTGTTGATAATGTATGTATTGCCTAAAAGTATTAACTAACTTTGCAGAAATATGTGTTTAATCTCATTTTTATAGTAGTAAATTTATGTATATTTTTGTGTCAGTAGTAATAATCAACACACATATGTTAGTAACATTGGTGTTTTATCTCTTGGTATTCTATAATGTGTATTTTTATTTATACTTCAAAACTCCATTGTACGTTTCAATTATTATATGCAAAATCGTTTGCAAATGAGCAACCAATTTAAATTGTTGATGAACGTGTATATCGCTTTTAGCATATCCTGTTGCGTAAAGGCGTTTTCAAAGCCAGAGCACTCTTATGCAGAGAGATGCGTAATTAGCAGACATGCCCATTTGCAAATAGAACAATACATTTAAAATGGAATATATTGCAATCTTCCAATGCGAAAAGATTTCTTCTGTCAATTAGCACAATACAACTTTCTGAAACGTGCTTTGTAGCGTTGAAATCTAGCGTTATCGTGTGTGATAGCAATTTATCGAAGGAAATTGTTAGGAAAAACTGCGGATTACCGGTGAAAAAAAATATCATCAATCATTTGTTACATTCGACATTCGTTGCGAAAACAAATGTTCTATTTTTATCGCGAGTCCGCATGCTAGATTTTTTTACCTCCACGTATGGATGTTCTAACGCATGTACATATCGTAAATGTGTACGCTCAATCCTGAACCACCCGTTCTCGCACACACTAAAGTATCGTATGGCACAGGTAAAAATTTTACGGTCGCTCGTACGGTCACATGGAGATAATAAATCGCTCGTGAATGGATGAACTTCCGCTCCAATTACTCACATCGATTCTTTTTGGTCTGACTATTCGTATTGACAGAAAGTCGCTTGTGATGCTCACCTTGAAAATGTTATGAACTTAACGATCATAAATACGTTTCTAAATTTTTTTCATTGTTAAGATACGTTTTTCAAAATTACACGTATTCTTTTGATTAAATAGACTATAAGTTTGAAAATAATCTTTCCTGAAGGTTTCATTAAATGTCATCCACTTTAAATTGCAATTTTTAACATTAGGTAATATTTTAACAATAAAATTTGTTAATTTCTTTATATAAAATTTTATCGCAATTAAGTATAGTTTAATTCGTGAAACATTTTACTTTAAAATATTGATGATCTTCATGACAATTTGTATTTCCTTTTTAAGGAAAGTCCTATGCATTGCGAATAATATCGTATAATATATTGTATATAATACTAATCTCCTATTTCACTAACTATATAGAGGTTACATTGTGTTTATTTTGATATTGTAATCGATGCTCTAATAAACTTAAATAAACTAATAACATATTAAGAGGCTAAAGGTCTCGAGAGTATCGATTGCGCTATTATAATGTAATCGTACGCTGTTTAATTGCATTAGTAATAAGGTTGCATAATATACGCGCGCATCATCCAATGTTATTATCAGATATTTTTCGCTTATTTATATAGAAGAAAATGCATCGAATTAATACATCACAAGCGATGATTGCGCGCGTTTGATAAAACATAAAACAATTTGCATCTTATACCATTTTTAATTGATACCTTTATTCGTCTATGTGCTTTGAATACAGTTGTAATTATTACTGCATGAGAGATGCGCGTGGTTTTCAGATAAATCTATCGAGCATTTTCAAAAAAGATAGTAAAAATAAATGTTTGAATGTATAAAGGGAGTTGTTTATATTGCTCTGGATCCTCAATTTAAATCTCGACAGAAATATAAATCCACAAAGACAAAAAATTGAAATAAAAATTGTAATTCTTGCATCTATTTCATGCTTTAAAAAGAACAAAGCTTACTGGTTGTTTTTTGCAGATCTCTCTTTCCAATTCTTATAGCTTATTCTCTCTGTCAATTTCTCAGTAACTGTTTAATTACGAGTTGTAAATTAAAAACCAGAGTTTACCCAGAAAAACGGACGTAAAAGCACAATATAAAATAAAAGTGACAAAGTTATTTATATCAAAGTTATTTTTAATCTTTTATAATATTTATTCTGGCACTATTATTTTTCCTCGCAAACATAATAGCTTTATATATATTAATATATTTATAAAAATGCTTTGTTTTCTAAAGATACAAAATGTCAAATTTTTGTGCTAAATATTTTGTCTCTAAGTAACATTGTGTCTTATGTCGCTTTTTATGGTAAACTCTCCTTGAATTAATTGTAAATTCATGTCCTTTCTTTTGATGAATCATCGTGTATCACAAATCAACGTCATTTTATCCTTAGATCATCAATTCTATCATAAATGGGCCCTCCTCACCGATCCGGATGACGTTGCCGGTGGACCAAAAGGCTATCTAAAATGTGACATAAGTGTTATTGGTAAGGGTGATACCGTGAAAATTCCTCCAAAAAGTGAAAAGGACGAGGATGACATCGAAGGCAACCTCTTATTACCGGACGGTGTGCCAATTGAGAGACAACGCGCAAAATTCGTGGTGAAGATCTACAGAGCTGACGGTTTGCCAAAAATGAACAGCAGTATTATGGCAAACGTGAAGAAAGCTTTTACGGGAGAAGTGAAGGATTTAGTGGATCCATACGTTCAAGTGTCTTTTGCCGGACTCAGCGTAAGCGATATATTCTTATTTGAGTAATCTTGATATCATTAATTTATTTAAAAGTATCTATTTAATTATCGTTGCATTTGTTAACATATTAGACCTGTTCTTTTTGGCTGAATTGGTGCAAAAGTTCAAATCAAAAAGAACAAACTTGCATGTTATTTTAATATTCTTATGATCTCCCGACATAATTTAAGAGTGTTGTACGAAAATTCTATATTATTAAAAATAAATAAAAAGAGAATAATTTTGCTGAAATTTAGGTAAAAATTTAGGTAAATACAGATCTGAAAATAATTTTGTTGGATTATCAAAATAATTAAGAATGTTGGAAAGTCAAGAGCATAATGCTGCAAAAGGTTTTAACATTCTGATAACTAATTTGAGAATCCTACATATAACTATATATATACATATATATAATGATAACTCAATTAAATTATTTTTAACCAACTAAGTTTTAGATACTTTAATAAAATCGTTTTTTCCGTTCTGTTTGACGAATTTTATTTTCAGATTCATCCTCATTTTGCATAATTATTTCTTTCGCACAAACATTTTCTAAACTTAAAAGATTTTTGTAAATATATGCATAATTTTTAAATTTGAAAAACTTAGAAAAAATAACAATAATTTCTTTTAATTGTCCCTCCTTAATCGTTGTACCCTTAATAACAATCTATTGTATTATACGCGAAGAGCAATAATGTCCCTTGACCTCGTTGTGGCGAAGTTAAATCGGTGCGTCATCAAATTTAAGAAGTTATAATATTGTCGCGACACGATTTTGCATTATCAATATAGTTTGCTCCCACAACACACAATTTTGACAGAATCATTAAAAGTTGAAAACTAATAGGTATTAGTTTATTTCCGCGTGCAAAATTATTAAATCTACTTAAAACATAGTGACGTTAAATGAAGTGTACTAGATGTCAAAGACAATCTAGTATATATTTCTATTTATGACACTTCAGGGGAAAACAAGTGTGAAGAGGCACAGTTATGCTCCAATATGGAACGAACAAATAGTTTTTACCGAGATGTTTCCTCCCCTATGTCAGAGGATAAAGATACAATTATGCGATAACGACCCAGTACACGCCACCGTCATCGGTACACACTTCATCGACCTTAAGCAGATCAGCAACGATGGTGAAAAGGGCTTCCTGCCGACCTTTGGTCCGGCGTTTATCCATCTTTATGGTAGCATCAGAGATTACAGTCTCATAGACGAACACTCGACGTTGAATACCGGCTTGGGCGAAGGAATATCATATAGAGCGAGGTTGTGCAGCATTTTAGTTTATAATGAAACAATTATAAATTATCACAATTATAAATAATACAATGTAAATAATACAATTAATGTGGTTAAAATGAGGACGTTATTTTATATATTACATAATTAAATGATTGTTAATTACAAATAATAATAAAATCAATAATTAATTAATAAGCAAAATCAAATACAAAAGGAAAAAGTTAACGTAGAATGAGATGTGAAATTATAATTTATATTTTTTTATTCTTTGTTTAGACTTTTGATAGCGATACGAACCGAGATTACCGATAACGTGGAAATAGCACCGTCGGAAGTCGAAGTGGAGCCAACGGTGCCAGTCAACGAAACCGCCTACGCAAGGAATGAAGAATTTTTCTTATATGCCACAATCATGGACGCTACGATGATTGACAAGAAGCTAGGCGATAAGCCGATGTACTTTGAAATATCGATCGGAAACGCGGGTAACGCTCTCGATGGTCACAATGAAAGTTTCAAGGTGAACGAATTTATATGATAAATTCTCTAGAAAGTAAACTTGAAAATTTTCTTAATAAAGAAAAGAATTTATCTTAAAATGGTCTACTTCGGAGACACTTTTTTTATTAAGAAGGAAGAAATAAGTGTGTAGGGGAAAATTGCCGAATGCGTACTGGTAGCTTACATCGTACTTTATCAATATTTGTCCCTCAATTTACAATTTCTAATGTTCATTTGCGTACAAAATGAAAAATATAATACAAAAAAATAGGTTAAGTGGTACGCATTCAGTAACTCTCCTCCAGTTGAAAAAAATTTTATAAAAATGTTAATTTTATTTGTAAAAACGCGCGCTCGTTTCGCTTGTTAGATGTATGATATGAAAGGTGGAACAAGCGGGGAAGAGGAAGACCTGCAAGAAGTTCTCGCTGGATCTTGGCAAAGTACCACACCGGCTAGTAAACCAATGACGCACGATAAAATTTATTATTTTTTACCGTACTGGGACGACAAGCCATGTCTTCATGTACGAAGCATATGGCCGGATTATAGACGTCGAATGTATAACAGTAATATTATTGGCAAGATTGTCGATAAACTGGTAAGCGGCTTAAACTTATTAATTAGATTAGAACTACCGCCTTAACTTATAGATTGTACATAGTGTTTTTTTTTTAAACAGCTGCGTGTTTGGTCAAACTTATTGTTATAATTAAATTAAGCAATCAAAATTAATTCGTTGGTCGCGTTAAAATATAATAAATAGATATTTATTAAATACTCAATAAAATTTAATGTGTGCAAAAAGATAAAGATTTTTTTTTAAATAAAACTATATTACTTCACAAGTTGATGTTAATCATTTAATTCGACAATTTTTAAATGTTCAGATTTATTTTGTCAGAATTATGTGAGGAATGTATTTATTTAAATCTGACATCTCGAAAAGTTCTCTTAGGGAAATCAGATTTTTAACGGAAACATGATTATTTGAATGAGATGAAGAGATCACAGCGTTGTCAATTAAGAGGATTTACATAAAACCAATAAAGCTTTTTCTTTATACTCTCTCTAGGAAGAAGGATTGTCGGAGGTTCAATCGCACTTGGAAGACTCAACGTGTGAAAAGCTTTTAAAGTCTACTCTCGAGGAACTCAGCGCGAATTGTAATCGATATGTCAGTATTAGCAAGTCCAGCGTGACCGGCCCGGGCGTCGGAAAAACAAAGCTGGACAAGGAGCGTACAAAATTATGTCAGCGGGAGATGGAGAATATCGGAATTTTATCGCGCAACCTCAAAGCTCTCGTGACTAAAAGCAGCTTCAAAGAAAGATTGAAGACAGCTCACAGTTACCTGCAAAAGTTAAAGTTTCTCGTCGACGATGTCAGTATAGTAGTTTTTCAAGCAATACCATTTGATAAAACATAAGTGCCATCGCGTATGTGCTTTATCATATGGAATTGTTTGATTCTTTTTGCAGCCGCAAGACTCTCTGCCGGATGTGTTCATCTGGGTGATCAGCTCCGGAAGACGAGTAGCGTACCAGAGAATATCAGGTCGCGAACTAATCTACTCGGTGGTCGACGAAGAATGTGGCCGACATTGCGGAAAAGTACAGACTATGTTCCTTAAGGTAAATAAATGTACTGAAGGTATCATATAGTAATGTCGATTTTTTTATATAGTATTGCTTACTTTTAAAAGTGATACAACTAAAAAGTTTAAAACAATTAATTTTTTTATCTACAGTTAAATCTCTCTGTAAAATGTAATTATACGCTGGAAATATCTGTATGCAATTCACGTCCTCCGCGATTATTGTACTATTTATTTTATAAACGTTGCAATATTTATTTTGAGACATTTTATAATACACGGATAAAATAAAAAGAAATGTAAAATAAAAATCCTGGAGAATATATGCATGTTGATAAATATATGCATCCAATTTTATACTAATTTCGCATTTTGAATATGGAATCTATGTATAGCTCCCAGGCAAAAAAAGATTCGGACCCTCGGGATGGGCGATCCAAACAAAATTACAGATCTACATGTGGCTAGGAATATTGAAGCACAAGAAGTACTTCATTCAAGGTTTACCGAAGGGATACGAAATCAGTCACGAATTGAGGAATGTGGACAGGCCTCGCGCTTTACCGCCTACCGTAATTCACTACGTTCAGAAACACGTATGTGTTTCTTTCGTATTTTTTCGCACAGATCATCAAATAAATGCATAAATCTGCTATTTTAAATTGTTTGCCAGAAATTTCAATTAAGAGCTCACATGTATCAAGCGAGATCGCTGATCGGCAGCGATGCGTCTGGTCTCTCGGATCCTTTTGCGAGAGTTATCTGTGGTGAGTTTTGTAAGTGCACTCAAGTGATTGACGAGACCCTCAGTCCAACATGGGACGAATTGCTGCTGTTTGACGACATCTTAATCTACGGCATCGCTGAAGAAATCAAGAAAGATCCACCTTCCATCGTCATCGAGCTATTTGATCAGGATAAAGTGGTAAGTCAAACAATCTCACTTAATTATATTATCATTCAATTACGTAAATATAATTTTTTCTATCTTAAGATAATTTCTATGTATTATTTTTAAAATTTACTATCTATTTGTTCACGAAAGCTAATTATGTGTTTAATATGTTTTACTATAAAGTAGTCATGCATTTAAAGTAATTATGTATTTAAAAAATTTATTAATTAATTATTATTTCGAATAATTAGATAGCTTTTGAACAAAATCAATATGTAAATTTCACTTTATGTGCGATTAATATCCAGAATAAAAAATAGTCAATGCATAAATCGATGAAAAATATTTTATTTTAATTATAAATTCAGATTAAATTTGATTAGAATTAATTAAATGGTATTTACGTTACTAAAAAAATAGTCGCTTCTATGATTTTGTAATAATTTTTTTTACAGAGTCATATTGTAGCTATGGACATAAAACTGCATGAGGGCTCTGCTTTGACAGTTTGTATAAAACATATTGACATTTATACGATGCCGAATAACACAATGCACGTCACACAACACCCACATCGGAAACACACTAGTGTTCCTATAGAACACACTAAAATACACATAATATACGCTTGGCATGGCACTCGATATTTATATGTTAGGATATAGATAAACTTGTGCAATATCAGAATTCGCAAACTCAGAATTCCGAAGACTGCAAGTTTCCAAGTCGTGAAATTGCTGCGATAGTTGATGAAAAGTCTACCCACACAACCGCACAACCACAAATGATGCATACTTCCCTTTACCTTACTTGGTTTCATATTGTGCTAAATAGATACATCTCTCTACGTATCAATATTCTTATATTTCAATCATAAAATATGCCCAGACGAATCTACGTTGTTATTGGAAAAAGGATATATGTCAATAAGAATATTTTTATAATAATAAAATTTTTATATAATTTCGGAAGAATATGTACAAATGTTTATCTATTCGATGAATTTGTTGAAAGAATTTATTATATATTTATAATTATTTCTAATGTTAAAATTTTGTTCTATTTCACAAAAGTTTTTATTACCATCCATGCAATAATTTAAACTGCATATAATTTAAGCTGGCAATAATTTAACCGTTTCTTACAAACAATAATGTATTAAAAAAATTTCTAATATTCTAACGTATTACGTAATTTTATTGTGACATACGCGCGTGTTGTTAATTAATAAATATATAACAATCGTTTAAAATTGATTATTTGTTATAAACATTAAATTAGAAAATTTGAGCACTTTGATAATTCTAATATAGTTTCGTTTTGATTACTTTATAAAATAATTACTAGAGAATTTGCTTTATAAATTATATTAAATATATCCATTAAATTCCGAAATTTCACCATTTTGCACTTTTTCACAGTGCCTTAAATTTAATCATAATTAAATTTGACTCTATTGAGTTATATGATCAATTTTGTCCTCGTCACAGTTTCCTCGCATCCTCGTAGTCACACGGTCGATCAATAACACTCTTTGTTCGGACATATCAAAATCTGTTTTTACGATTTCAGGGAAAATCGGAGTACATCGGTCGGGCGATTGCGCGACCTCATGTCAAACTCGCCTCCGAGTCTTACACTCCTCCGCAATATCCACCGTCTTTGGAATGGTATGATGTTACCAGGGGAGCCTCGAGGGCTGGCGAACTTCTGGCGGTTTTCGAATTACTAGAATATCCCTCTACCAAAGATTACGGCTTTCCTACTTTGCCGGATCCTAAAGATTCCAGCTGTGGATCCCAAATTCCAGGATCCGGTCAGGATCAAGGCCCGATTCTTCCCGTGCCCGTGGGAATTCGACCTACTTTATCCAAATATCGGTACATTATTAGCTTTTCGTTGTCATTTATTTAAAAGCTTCTTGTATGTTTTAGTTTCTCAAATAGAAAAATCTTTCGAATTTTTTGAAATACATAGTATATTAATAAGATTACATTTTTATATAAAAATCCAATTGATGTGTGTATATAATAATTTAATCCATTATCAAGTTTTTACTTAAAAAATAAAATCATTATTCTTTTTATAATAGTAAATTATTTGTATATAATTATAAACAATGCAAGATTGTTTTAATTTGTAGATAATGATGCCATAAATAAATAAATAAACGTATTATTATGGCACTCTTAATTAACACAACACTGACTTTCAGAATCGAAGTACTCTTTTGGGGGTTGCGTGATTTGAAGAGAATCCATTTACTAACGGTCGACAAGCCACGTGTGGATGTTGAATGCGCCGGCCACATTCTTTATTCGTCTGTCATAGCAAATGCGAAGAAAAACCCGAATTTCAATACACCGATTAAATTTTTGGAATTAGAGCTTCCTGAACAGGAGCTTTATCGACCGCCATTGACCATAAGAGCGGTGGATTGTCGGAGTTTCGGTAGATATACCCTCGTCGGTACTCATACCATCAATTCAATTCACAAATACATGTACTACCCTTTAACCAAAAGAGCAAAGGATGCTCAAGAGAGAAAGAAGAGTTTGTATCAGTTGCAATGCACAGGTAAATAATCAATCGATTAATTGCGAGACTTTAAAATTGTATATATAAGATTACGCAAATAGAATTTTATAAATAGAATAAACAGAGAATATGAAACAATATATATATATATATAATTTAAATAAATATAACACAATTAAAGTTTATTAGAATAATAACGTGATTCTGTTATTGAAGAATATGACGAATATTCGTTTCAATTGTATTTCAAAAAGTAATATCTTGTTTTAAAATAAATTATATTATATATTATAACGATTTATTGAAATGTTAGCCATTAAAAATTAATTAAATTAATAATTAATAAGTTAAAAAATAACTTGCTATTTGCAGATTATATTTATATTTCTAGTTTTAATTTCAAGACTTTATATGTTTATACTGCAGCTCTTGAGCAATCCAAATCAAAATTGCCACAAACGTCATTACTAGAATCAATGACTGACTTGGAAGCTAACAATGGAGATACCACCATCACTCTTGGATTCGAATTAGGGTGTGGTCCTACGAAGAAAGATAAAACGGAGCAAAACTTACGTAGGAAGCAAAGCTTAGTTAATGATAATAACATAGGTGTGTTCACAAAAATTGTATTTAATTAAATCATCCAAATGCATTCAGCTGATTAAAGTAAAGATATTTATTTAAAACATTTTAATAATTGTGAAGTAATATTATAAGATCGTTAATACTATAACAATAGATAAAACACAGATTTCAACATATTATTTATTGTTTCAATTAATAAAATTACAATAATTTTTTAATACATCGAACTCTGTGATGATATATGTATTTATTTGAATTTACGCATCTAAGCATCTATATGTTGTTATAAAATAAAATTTATATCATGCTATATTAAGAGAGAAATGAGAAATTGTTGCGTTGACGGATAAATCTATTATCAATTTAAATCCTTATATATCAATATTTTTCGAGTATTCTTTATTAATTAATATCTAAATTTAAATAACACACGATAAGTGAAGCATCTTTAAAATATGCTGCATTTTTAGGCGATTTAGGTGCATTAGAGAATGGGGATGGCTGCCAAGATTGGTGGACAAAATACTTCGCATCTGTAGAAGCAATGATCGAAGAGAACAAAGAATTGCGTAAGGAGAAATCCATATTTCAGAATCAACCAAACGGGACACTACCAATGCTCCTAGATGAAGCTGTCATGCAAAATCAGTTGGCCTCCTCAGGCGAGAAGAATTCCGGAATTAATTCGACAAAGAAATTATTTGGTCTGAAATCGCCAACAAATGCGGTGAAGTTCGTCTCGAGACTCAGTCCGAAGCAAACTCAACATAAGTACAACAAGACCGCCCTACTGAAGATATATCCAGGAGAACTGGAAGCGCAGCCCGAGTTCGAGCAGTTCAAAGAATGGTTACACACTTTCGAACTATATCGAGGCAAAAAGACTGGTGACGAGACCGAGGACGAATCAAGGATTGTTGGCAGCTTCAAGGGCGCACTGAAGGTCTACAAGTGGCCGTTACCAAAAGATCTGGTAGATCATACTGTGATGGGTTTCGATCCACAGTATGGATTCTTCCAGGGTGTCCCGTCAAACGAGCCTATTCACGTCTTGGTACGGGTGTATATCGTCAAAGCTAATGATCTTCATCCCTGCGATCTAAATGGGAAAGCGGATCCTTATGTGGTCTTACAATTGGGAGGCAAGAGGATCAGTGATAAAGAGAATTACGTATCGAAACAATTGAATCCTGTCTTTGGAAAGTATGTTTTTGTGTGTATCACAGCATTACAAATAGTCGTATAATTTTTTACAATTATAGAGGAATTTTAATAATATGAAGACTTAGCTTAAACTTTCAGGAAAATTATCTTTCCGTTGAAATTTTGAATTTCAATAAATTATGTAGTTATTCTACACATAGCGGATTAAAAATCGCATTTTCTATTTCTTACTATTATATTATTTTTTATATTCTTGTACTTAATAAATGCTTTCTTAGAAGAAAATTATGATTCGTAAAACATAAAACTTTGCAAAAATTCTTCTTATTACTCCTTTAGTTTACTGTGAATTTTTATTTTTAAAAGTTGAAACTATTTCTGTGCAAATTATAAATTTACTTTCAAGATGTTTCGAGATCGAGGCAACATTTCCGCAGGACTCTTTGCTGACGGTGCAAGTCCTGGATTGGGACTTGGTCGGAACAGATGATATGATCGGCGAGACTAAGATCGACCTGGAAAATCGCTTTTACAGTAGACATAGAGCTACATGCGGACTGGCGAAGAAATACGACGAGTGAGTATATTTTTACACATATACGAAGTATTTCCGAGTACTTTTAAATTTAAAATATGAATTTCAGAACTCAAAACAAACAGAAATTACTTCAGAAGATTTACTCGTAAACGCTTCGTTGAAGCGATATTAACTTCTTAAGTTATACAAACTATATATAGGAATAAATAATTTCGAAATAATTTAGGTTTAACTCCTTTATTGTTTTACAGTAATCAAAATATAATTATTAAATCACATTTATTACTGTTTTATTATTATTTATTATTATCATATTTAAAATAATAGCTAGCATTCCTGAAACAAGACTTACGCATTGCATTGCAGCTATCTATAAACGAGTTCTTGATTGACACTGCAGTGTCTGTAATTTCTTCGCATGTTTGCACTATTCTCCATTTCAGTGATTGAAAGTTATTAAAACACTTTGTTTTAAAGTAAACAAAATCGAGAGATATTTTGATCCTATAATTGAATAATTTATATAACAAATCAATATCTCTTGAACAAAGTGTTTGCGAGTAAAACTCAAATTAAAAAGTTCTGTTTGTTTTGCGGTCCTAAATTTTTATATTTAACGAGATTTAACTCGGGGGAACACACCCTATATAATGTCATTATACATTACAATGGCAAATGAGATCATTACCAGCAATGAAATAAATCGTGTCACGCAATTTGGTAATCTAACAACAGAGTGACTTTATCACACCAGTAGTGATCATTTAGTATCTAAAATTAGCGAATCCACTACTTTTAACAAGGACTAATAACTATACTTTTTCATCGTAATCTCTTATTTAACACGCACTTACGTTGAAACCATTTCCTTCAGAACTACATTATACTATACACTATAATTGTCTGCTTGCTATATAATTTGTAGGTAGTACATATATCACTAGACTTTGCATTGTGTATGTGTGTGTGTATATATATATGTGTGTGTGTGTGTCTCGTGCGCACGCACTTGCACGTGTGTGTGATGTGGAAAATACATTATACCTTCTACATCTAGACTAATATATTGGATAAAAGAAATAAATGCAAAAACGCAATTTCGATGCACGAAATCGATTAGACGTTATATCTGCTCCAGATCTGGCTATAATAAATGGAGAGATGCAATGAAACCGACTCAAATACTCTCAAAGCTATGCAAAGATGGTAAAATCGATGGGCCAATATATTCTCATGGCCGGGTTACAATCGGCAGAAAAACTTTCTCCCTTTCGAACGAGGAGATGGAATTTTATGTACATACAAAGGGTATGTGAAAAAATTGAAATGCAAGAATACAATCAATATTTCAGTATTGATTTTTGAATATATAAGTTACTTATATATTATGTATATCGTAAAAAGAAGTAACTTTAACGAGTCGAAATAAATTTGGCCCAAATTTTAAAAAATGTCTACACAACACGAATCCAAAATCAAGACATATAAGATAAAAAACATCTTAAGATATTTTTAAGATGTCTTATTAGATTTTTGATCTGCAGTGCCAAAATATGGGCTAAAACTATTCTACATAATATATTTTATTATAGATATATATTTTGCACGTAAATATTATTTAACAATTATTTAATTAAATTTTATCTAATTACAAAAATCGGAAAAGTTAATAATATTTATATAAAGAGAGAATATATGTGAAGTAAATTTACATAAACAGATATAAATTACATAATATAAAATATAATTTAATAGATATGTAATATATTATAATAGGATTTATGTTGCTTTTTAATATGCGACGTTGATGTAATCATATCACATAATAAAAGATTACTTTTTTTTAGGAATGGAAGAACATCTCGCCTTAGCTGTTCTTCATCAATGGAACGCTTTTCCGCGAATAGGTTGTGCCTTGGTACCTGAGCACGTGGAGACCCGACCTCTCTATAATCCCGAGAAACCGGGTATTGAACAGGGAAAATTGGAAATGTGGGTGGACATGTTTCCAATGGACATGCCCTCGCCGGGATCATCCATCGACATTTCACCGAGAAAGCCCAAGAGCTATGAATTGAGAGTAATCATATGGAATACAGACGACGTCGTCTTGGAAGATGACGCATTCTTCACTGGCGAGAAGATGAGTGACATTTATGTAAAAGGGTAAATATAGATTCCTAAAAAAAATTAATTTTTATAAATTTTTTTATAATACAATTGGATAAAAAGATTATTAATATTAATTATTGATAATAATGAATAAAAAAATGAGTTTCTCTCAACTAAAAAATATTTCTCAAATTATTTCTCTTAGATCTTATTCTTTCCTAACAATATAATAGTTTAATTAAATGCACTATTTTGTTCAAAATTTTACTATCTTTTATATTATATAACTTTATAACTAATTCCAAAATAAGATTATTTAAATTTATATTAAAAAAAATAAGTATTACATGAAGACACTGCAGTTACTATATTTTTGGAAACAATACCATCAATATAATTTTTGAAAAATTTCATTGCGATAAAAACTGATATTCGTATTTTATTTGAGTTGAAATTTTCAGAATTTGAATATTAAAATACAATTATATTTCAACGTTACTTAACAGATGGCTAAAGGGACCCGAGGATTGTCAATACACCGATATTCATTATCGATCATTAACCGGCGAAGGAAATTTTAACTGGCGTTTTATATTTCCATTCGATTATCTAGTAGCGGAAGAGAAGATCGTTATTAATCGTAAAGAAAGCTTATTTAGCTGGGACGAAACAGAATGTAAAATACCAGCACGCTTAGAATTACAGGTAACGTAATTAAATGATACTTTCGATCTCGTTCCGATATACGTAGATAAAAATAACGCTTTTTACAGGTTTGGGATGCAGATCATTTCTCAGCAGATGATTTCTTGGGCGCAATAACGCTCGATCTCAATCGATTTCCCCGAGGAGCAAAAAATAGTAAGCTCTGCTCATTAAGCATGCTAAAAACAGACGGATCTGTGCCAACGGTTAACATTTTCAAGCAGAAACGTATAAAGGGGTGGTGGCCATTTTATGTAAAGAAAGAGAATGAAGACATGGAGCTGACGGTAAAAAGATAATACACATATAAATATAAAATTTTAAATATACAAGGTGAGCAAGAAGTATTGAACCGGTTGAATATATCGAAAACAATTCTTATTTTTGAAATATTAACTGGACCGATATTTTTTACTCAATCAGTATATTATTTATTTATACAAAAAATAGCAACTTTTAAATTTTTTACTTAAGTACAATTAAATTTATGTTTTTATTAGATTATATTTTATATTAATTTATGTATTTTGTACAGGGCAAGGTCGAAGCTGAGATACATTTGCTTACAAAAGAAGAGGCAGAAAAAAATCCTGCTGGTTTTGGTAGAAATGAACCTGATCCACTGGATAAGCCAAAGTTAGTATTATATAATAATAATATCAAGGTATTTATCATAGAACATGTCGAAATGAATTCCGATCGGAATCTATTCCGACTTGTTCTATGATAGGTGCCCAGTTTCTTCTCTTTCTGTTTATCTACTTTTTATGATGATGTACTGTTAATTAATTTTTTCATATTTTTAATTTTTTTGCAGTCGTCCGGATGCATCCTTTATGTGGTTTCTCAATCCACTAAAGTCCATCAAATATATAGTTTGGCACAACTATAAATGGGCTATCCTGAAAGCCATAATTGCAATTGGATTGATTATACTTCTGCTCTTATTCTTTTATGCAATACCAGGTTATTCGGTGAAAAAGATCTTAGGAGCTTAAAAATGATATTCGTCGCAATGTATAATTGTTGTTTTAGAAAACAATTTGACGGATTTAAAAATGTAGTCAAAGCTCTATATTGTTATTGTACATTATACAAAATCGACGTAAATTAGCATTTTATGAGATTAATTTCTCTCTCATTTACCCTTAATATTGACTTGTAAAAATTCGAATTCTTTTATAGTGACAAAATAGAAGTTATAATGGATTTTAATAGAATTAAAAATACATACAGGATATTTCTGAGCAACTTATATAAAAATCATAATTGAGAAATATCTTGTATAAAATACCAAAGAAGATAAAATGTTTTTCGAAAAAATAGAAGTTATGTATCTTACACAGTTTCATGTTAGATATGCAAATGTTAGGGCACTAGAGATTATATTTTACGTATAAACATTGTAGATAAGTTGTACGAAATACTGATTTATGATAATTTTTTAAATGATTTGTATTACTTTGTCACTGAAGAAGTTATGATAATGTAGTTTTTTTATCTTTGATCAGTTTATAGTGGACCAAGTAACAAATTAACCAGAATAATTGCAAATTAGGACTACACTGTAAATAATTCATACACAGTGACCTTAAAAAAATATGAAAAAATGAGAAAAATATTATAGCAACAAAGTAGTCGCTTGTACAAAATAATCTATTTTTACTCGTAAAATATTATGTATCATAAGATGCGATTCACTTAACACTGCAAATGCTTCAATGAGAAAAAAGAATTTTATGAATTGACCAATCAAAAAATGCTTCGAAGTATTTGCAGTACAAGTGGATCGCACCCATAATGACGACTGTGTTTCGCTGGCCAAAACACAGGAAAATCATTCTTTATCATCAAATTGCTCATTATATATTAAGAAAAAAATATATGTGTAAAAAAAGAGATAAATAAAATATTTGAGCAAAATGCAATATAATAAATTATTTTATTATTCCGCAGATAACAATGAAAATTTATTAGCTACAAGCGGCATATCATTTTCCTCAGTTGACGATTCCGTAGATTTATCATTCGCTGCACTTCTAGAAGATTCTGTCAGTCTTCCGTCGTCAATTTCTTCATCTTCAGAAGACATATCTTCGGTTGGTGTCATACTGAAATTATCACCCTTATTCCTAGCTTGAATCCATCGTACTGTCTCAACATCTGCGTGATTTTCCCATTTTTCTAAAAAAATTTACATCTTTTAAGAATGTCATATATAGTTATTTAAACAATTCTTTCACAGACAAATAATCTTATTTATATATGATAAGAGAGAATAAAGTAATACTTTTATCAATGGTCCAATTTGGTGGATATATATACAAACAAATTTTTCCTTCTAACGCCATTCGTAACAATGAATTTGCTGCCCTATATGTATCCAATCTAGCTGCTCTTGCCGTCTTGAAATCTCTTTTAATAGCCCAACCATCGCAAATATCCATAGCGGACCAAGTGTCATCGTTCTCTGGATGTGGAATCTTTAATAGTTTTGGTAGATTTACTCTTTCGGCTAAAAATTGTACAACGGTATACGGTTCTCTGACTTGAGCAATCGGAAATGAGCCCATTAATATCTGTAATTCTTTGGGTACGGTTGAAGGAAAAACCAAACCAGGACAATCACACAAACATATAGTCTTTGTGAGATAAATAGTCTGAAAATGCTTAGTATGACCAGGAGTACGAGACACGCTCACGACTTTCTTGCCTATAAAATAAAATATTAGATAATGGAAATCAAATGACATTATTAAATGTGGAATACAAATATTTAAAAAATCATTATTTAATCAATCTCATTTAACTGGTGACTAATTAAATAATACAAAAAAAGTAATTAAATGGTCTTGCATTTTTACCCATCAATGCATTCATCAAAGAAGACTTTCCAACATTCGGCGTTCCAATACACCCAATAGTCAGAACTCCATTTTTGTATTTTTCGTGTTCAAAGTAAGTGGTATCCTCCTTCTCAACTGTTATATTATCCTTGTGATTTATGTCATCTAAATCGTATTCGGAATGCATTTCCTCTTGAATCTTCTCATACCAGGAACTTAGATCAACTGTATCTCCAACAATATCTTTACAAGCCTCCAACAACTTCTGCGCTCCTTCCGCGGCCATTCTCAATTTTCCCTTGCGAAATCTTTTCTTTATACCCTCCTCCTCGTTATTTGTACCACCACGAAGATTGTAAGTGGGATACGATGTGAACATTAAAATGTGTAATTTTGGATATTGATTATGAAAATATTCTTTCCAAGCTACCACTAACGCTGGAGGTGCTAGATCAACCTTGTTTAATATCAAAATCATATCTTTCTTCAATTTCTTCGTCACATAGTCATACAAATACGGAGGAAACATTAGAACGGGATATCTAATATCAACAATAATTAATAAAATGTCTGACATTTCTAGAACTCTCCACAGTTGTCGCCAGGTTTCTAAATTTAATTCAAAGTAACTCGAGCTAGCTAATTCTTCCATGCTATCTAAGTAATCCTAAATACAAAAAGTATTAGTCAGTAGCATGTTCAATAAACTATAATTTTGTTTAGTATAGAGTCCTAATTACATACTGTGAAATATCTCTGTTCTCTCATCTCTAATTGTTCCTTTGTCACATTAAAATCCCACGGAGGTCGCTTTGGCATATCAATTCCAGGCGGAAAATAATTATCGGCAATTTCTTGATCCTTGAGACTTGCGGGTTCGATGCTTTTAAAGGCTCGTTCTTTGCGTTTTCGCAATTTTTCATTGGATTCTTGAAAGAACTGTAGTGCGTATTTATTTCTCGAAGATCTACTATCTTTTGGTTGTTCATTTATTTTCATCACTTGTTTCTTATGATCAACATTGTTCTCACTGCTGCAGCTTTCATCGTCATCTGGGTTCACTGTTAATAAAAATATATTTTTACAACAATAATTCTTCATAAATATTAATAATTGTTATATAATAGAATAATTACAAATTGCAATTATATATATACCGTAGCATGTATTTAAACTTTTAAAAACAATGCGAATCAGATAGCGCGCATAGGTTATACTGATACGCTGCGCACGGCCCGCTTCATTTTAAATTAATTTTTTACAGCCTAGTAGCTCATAGCCAAAAATTATACTTTCTGTCTTATGTAAACTATCAAAATAATAACATTATGCAAAATAGTATCATTTTATTTAAGATACATATTATATTAAAAGTTTCAAGAATTTATATTCAAATTGGTAGCTTTCATAAGTAAATAATATGTAAATTAAATAATTAAACGGTTTAAATCGAGCTAAATGGATTTAATAATAATTATTGTTCTTAAATTTTACAATATAATATAAAAAAACTAACAAAAAATGTCGTACGTTTCGGAACTCACAGGTCCTTCCCAATTTAGATCGTTTAATTATTTAATTTGCATTGCAAAAAATGAGCGAAATTTATTAATAAATAATATGTTTTTAAAATAATTGATTTTGTAAATTATCTTGACTTTTTTAATTTTATTATTGATGTGAAAATAAAATTAAAAGTTATTCATTATGGCAGTTATTTTTTCATAAAGTGTTTAGTCGTGTAAAAACAAATATCGAAATAAATAACTAGAATAAAAAACAAACAGATAGAAAAATTTAATTTAATATTAAATAAAAAAATTGTATATGTATGTGTGTGTGTGTGTGTGTGTGTGGTGTGTGTAGCAAATTATATAAGTAAATAACATAAATTAACTAAAATTGTTTTTCATATATACATATATGTATATGCTATCAAAATAAACATGTCCACAAGATTTTATTTATATCTGAAAATGGCCCTTAAGAAAGAGGTTGAACATCAAAGACTCAGAGAACATTCCCACAATAAATGCCTTTCTTTTAGGAAATATATATAATTTATCATGAACAACACACACATGATTCTCTATTATTCTTGGTAGCTAGCATTCAGTAAATAGCAAAAATCCAGACAACGTACTTGAACAGATAACATACTAAAAGATATTTTATTAAATCTAACAAAAAAATATACATATATGTATACAATTTGAATTTTTCTTAATTATATTTCTAATTTTCTCTTATATGTGATACATTTTTAGTTATAATTATCGATAACTCTCGAATTGCCCTTTATTCTTATAGACATTTTAATCTTAAAGATGTCTTCTAGATAATGCATATTGTTTGACATAGAGTGATTATTTTGTTGAACGTCTTAAAGAGAAAGTAATTAAAGACAGAATGACTTTTGTAACAATTTGTGTCACTATAAATAGCATCCAATATCGCAACAACATTATTGCATCTCAAAAATTTGTTGAAAGTGTATGACAAAATTCATCGTCATGGTTTTTGAAGGAAAATTACATAAATTACAAGGATAAAAAGCTTAAACAAATAAGATTGGGGGAAAAAAATATATATATATATTTGAGTAATTTAGAAGTTTAGAGAAAAGATTAAAAAATTTATAACTAACGTGTAAACTCAAGGAGAGATTAAAAGCTATAAACCCATCAACTGTGAGAATAATTGTAAAAATCTTTTAAAAAGCCACTATAATACTGAAATAGTGGTTTGTCAGTAGAAAAAAGTATTGTAACTGTTACAATATTCTTTAATACAAGTGCTCTTACTTCCTCACTAAATTTAAATATATTCTTTTAAATCTTTAGAGTAGAATCTTAATGTAAAGAATGATATTTGAGTCAGTTTGAAAAAGAAAAGCTCAATTTCCAATGTTTAAGTGACATTTCAATCTTTAAAACAAAATTTATTATAAGTTTTAAACAGTATACTTAAATCAATCATATATTAAAGAATCTTATAACAGTTACAAAGCTGTTTTTTTCTGCTGAGCAAAGCAAGCAATGTCACACTTCGAAACAAAGAATACTATAAAATAATAAATTATAATAAATTTCACTGAAGGAAGATTTTAAAAGACTTTCGTTCTCTTAATAAAACTTTATTAAGATTTTTATAATAAATACACATACCAAGCAAAGTTCGCTGACGTTGTTTTTTGGCCTGCATTTGTTGCTTTTTTGCTTTTCCACTGAACGGAACTTTTCGTCTTCCCTGAGGCATATTTTCGCAGTTTTAAGTTCGCTTTTTTCGAACACTTTATCACAGATCTGTCACAAATTATTCGTAATTTATTTTTAAAGATTATTATATTTAATTCATCAAAGTTTAAAGCCACTGCAGTAACATCCTGTATGCCGGCACTTCGTTCTTACAGTTTACAGCGTGTCAGAATGCTGAATGAATACTGTTACGAATCCGTGTCAATCCGTATTGTTCGTGTTGTGCGAGACAAGAATTTATACATGATGCAGAACAGCTGATCGTTTAACCATTGACGCCATCTGAAACTGTTTTCGGATAAAACCGCACGAACACGAAGTGGTTGAAGCGTACTCGGACGGAATTAGAGCCAAAGTCAAAGTGTGGCCACGTGAAGAATGAAAATTGGAGAAATCGTAACGACTCGACTAGATATACGTTTTAGCCCGTCTAGATCAGCGCGCACAACAAAGTTGTTCAAAGTCGCTTCACGGGTATACTCGTTTCACACCATGCCCCCATTTTCTGCCCACTTCCCACACAGTTCGCACTTTCCAGCTCCCCTCCTCACAATCAGTAATAGAACATACTGACAAGCACTGACAAGCTCCAATATTCCATACTTCCATCTTGTGTCTGTGGCTGAACTAGTGTACACTTTTCGCGTTGCTTGCACTTTATGCACTCAGCACCATCACTTTATTTCTTTCCAACAGCGAAATATATTTCTATTTCATTTTAAGTTTAAGAATTTTTAGAGATTTTAAGCAACGCGAACAGGGCCTAAAGTGAAATAGGTATATGTTTGATATTTGTTGAAAGCGAGAAAATTTCAGAGTTCCAGTGCAGTAACAAAAAACAGATCACAAACATCAAATGAATGCATCATTTTCTTGTCAGTTGCTATCCAGTGTTACACTATGATTTAGGACCTCTTTCACCAACTCCGATTAACGCTAATCGATAGTTAACTCAATCATCACACTCATGTGAGCTTACTATTCATTAAAACAGATCACGTGATCAAAATTGACGAATAGCAAGCCCACAACGCTTGACCCTCCTACGTAAAAGTACCTTTAAAATTTAAAGTTAAATCAGAGAGAAGCCTGACAGCGGCCATGCCCGGGATTTAGCTACAACTTTATTTTGAAGCGCCTCTATGTCCACAAAACGTGGACATTGAACTATGTAGCCAATGTCCACGATCGTGTCGGTAATGTCCACGATTTTTGGTTCGAATCTTCCCTATATCTATGATTTTTTTGGTTCGAATCTTCCCTATGTCCATGATTATCGGTCAAAGAGATTATCAAAGAGATTAACAAAACCTCTTTGTTATCGGTCCATTAGACAGACAAAGACAAACGATTGATCGAAATAAGGCAAAAAGAACAGGCGTATATGCATGCACAATGAATAAACGCTAGTAAACGCATTTTACATGCTTTTTATGATTATTTACTGGCTGACAAGAGGAGTAAATACAGCTTTGACCCACTTTTACAGATAATCTTATTATTTTGTTTTACCTAAATTTTCTTTATTTACAAAAGGCATACCAGAAACTTTAATGTATTATTATTTTGTTTATGACGTCATAGTCCAATGTAGTCGCAGCGATTACTCAGGTTCCTTTAAGAAGAATTAATTGATTGTAGTAATTAGCAATTACGAATTATTGGTAAAGGGAAAATTAATAATTTCTTATTTTACTTATACTCGTCTTTAATTCATTTTTATTCACATCGTTCTACGTTATTGATACTGCATGCGAACAAAGGGTGGAGAGACGTAAATAAAAAATCATAAAATAGAAAAATGTAAAATCAACGTTATTTATTGATACAGCCCACCTTTCGTACATGTATTTAATTTTGTACGTTAACTAGGCTCACACTCATAATGTTGTTCCCAGCTCGGGATAAGAGACTTGTCTTTCAGTTTTTGAACATGGCCAGACACACACTATACCGCGTCTCCTGATATGAAACTTTACGTTTTTTTTTTTAGCATGGCATCTCAATTATTTAACATAGCATTTATTAATGCTTCTAAATGTTGCTCCTCTTCAAAATAAGATTTTATTAAATATTTACAAGTCAATAATTATCTATGCAATTTAAATTACAAAACGTATATCGCTCTATCATAAAGAGAAAAAACAAATATTTAATAATTTTTATCTTTGTTTTTCTAAAAACACGCTAGTATGTAATCTCT
>NW_017276368.1:0-496 GCF_001594065.2 Cyphomyrmex costatus | reverse complement strand
GAGACCTGTCACTAGTATTAACGCACATGCAGTGCAAGGCGATATAGACTTCTCCCATCTATTCCTGACATCTTCCCTCGACTGGACTATCAAACTTTGGAGCCTGAAAGAGAACAAACCGCTTTACTCTTTTGAACATAATGACTATGTTTATGACGTTGCTTGATCTCCAAAACATCCGGCGCTGTTGACGATTTGGACAGATTAGATTTGTGAAATCTGAATCAAGATACGGAGGTACCTACCGCCAGCGTTGACGGATGTCCTGCTCTGAATAAAGTATCATGGACGCCAAGCGGGCATGTTACTTGTCGGAAATGATACTGGTAAAATATGGGTCTATGACGTCGCCGAGGTACGTATGATGATACTTTAAAATTTTTCTTGACTGTTTATTTGGCACAATTGCGTACTGAATAATTTATACTATATATATATTGTACTTAATTTTTTGTTCATTACAGCATCTAGCTCATCCAAGAATTGATGAATGGAA
>NW_017276367.1:0-304 GCF_001594065.2 Cyphomyrmex costatus | reverse complement strand
TTATTTAAATATAACAGTATTAAACTCAATAATAGAACGTTAATGAATTACAATTTTTTTTTTACTTTTCTTATCTTGTCCTTTTGTGTGTGTGTGAGTGAGTGCTGTGTGTGCATTTCCTCCCTTCGCTGCGACACGCGGAGGCATCCTGGATAGCGCGCCTAATAAGAGCAACTCTTCCCGTTCCTATCGCATCTACAAAAAATATCTGTGTCGTTAACGTTAGAGCACTTATCACCACCCCCCCCTTTTCCTTTTTCCTCTCTATTCATCTTTTTCCCTTATAATTAAGATTTGCGCGATT
>NW_017276366.1:0-2718 GCF_001594065.2 Cyphomyrmex costatus | reverse complement strand
ACGTGTTCGCTCCGCTTTATCGCTCAAACGTCGACGAGGAATTGTGAGCGTTGCACTTTGGACGCATCTGGTTTTCTGGGATGATGAAGAAAAAAGGGAGAACAATGGAGATAGACGGTGGCACTTCGCTATTTTCTTACTCTTTCGCTCCATTCGATGTATTAATCTTTAATTCATTCGCGCATTTTTCTAGTCATTTTCTGTGAGAAAAAAATCTACTATGTAAAATATATTTATATATTGTCGTACATCTTTTATATTGTACATTTACTATAATAACGACACAACTCAAAAATTGTCATTGTTAAGTTGCTTGCAAAAAAAGCTTTTATTCATTTAAATAATGCATTCTATAACGAGGCAATGAGTCTAACACGATGCCAGTGCAAAAAACAAACGATTTATGTAATAAAAAGGTGATACATTGGTCTCATATAAGATCTTTCCATCTTTTATTATCAATATTATTTAATAATAAAGAAAATCGAGGAGTTGGTGATCTTTTTATAATTTGACTGTATGTATGGAAGGAGAGATTCAATGAATTTTCTTTTTTTTGGACGTCTGAAGATGACTCAATCCTTGGAGTCGAAACTAGTTGCGTTTTTTACAAATTTGCGTTTTTATCATTCTTATAACATCAGAAGCGGCTAAGTACTTTTAATTTATTTATTGTATTTCAATTATTTCTATGTATATACACAGTTAAAGTTTTTTAAATGTTTTAACCGCTTTATTTTATTTTATTTACTATCTGACTCTTATTGTCCTTCCTTTGTTAGATTATTATTTTATATAAAGAGTCCTTTATTTTTCATTTTATTTTACTATATATATTAGATTAATTTAAAAGATTTTAACGAAATTATTGGCTCATTGCGGCCCTTATCTCTTTATATTAGTTGTTTAATACATATTGAGCCTTATCACAAACATTTAAAATTTTTTTATAAAATTTAGAAAAAAGAATGCTAAAAAATTTTATGATATAGGGGTGAGGCATTTAAAACAGATAATCTAAATAAAACTCACTTGTTTATTTTGATGATACGAAAAAATATTTCAAATGAAAGTGGAACGATTTCGAGGCGGACATGTTTTTCACATTGTTTTTTGTCTAGGTCAAAGCACCAACAAGATATAAAGGTCATTTTCACTTTATTAAATAGAATTATGACTTTTTTTTACAATATGATTTCTTTAACGATTCTACATATAAAACATCAAAAAATTAATAGTTTACGAGATATTTTATACTTTATTCTGTTGATGTAAAATATTAAATTTTATGTTCGGTATTTCGTAAGTTAATTTTTTATAATCATGCCTTAATAACCTTAATTCTTTTATGAACAGAATAATAGGCAAGTCAATTGGTGTAAAAAAACACATAAGAGGTAAATGTACCACTTCATGGACATGATCCAATTGTTGGACAAATTGTCACAAATTTTAAATATTAAGTTTTTGATGATATGTGTTACTCTAAATAAATTTTTAAGCAATTCTTCATATTATTTAGAAATTAAGTATTACATAATTTATTCATATTAAAAATGATACTTTTGTAAAAAAAAAATTTCGTTTATGGACAATTGTCTATTTATTAGGACATTCACACATATGCGTATATCAATTATTGGACATTCCTTAGTGTACCTGTCTACTGAATGATTAAAAAACATATTAGGTACATATAAAACTTTATATAAAACTTAACTAATTACAATTTCGATAAACTTTTTTGTACAATCTTGATTGAAAAGTAAATAAAATACGATTCTCTTCTATAATAAAAAATTGCTTATTATTTGTCCAATAATTGGGTCATACTTTTGTGGACACAGAGACACGTCACATTTTTTGTCCAATAATTAAGACATTTGAATCATATTATATTTATGACTAAATACAATTTATAATAAACGCAAATATCATATTTGATAATGGATTTAGTTTCAGAAAATATCCATTCATACTAACATTCTTGTAGGCACGTGTAATAAACTAAAATTTTAATGTTTCTAAAGTTTAAATAAATGATTTCGTCGTGCAATTCCTTAAGGACGTTCACCGGCTAATCGATTTCTATACAAAATGCTTCAAATTTTAACTACATGATATTAATATCATTATCGATATATCCTCCAAAATTCAGAAAATTTAGCGGTACCAAATTCGAGTTATTAATTTTCAAAGTTGCAGCTTTTAACATGTAAGGTATAGCCCAAGCGTGCGCTCAAGTGACATTTCAATTCATAGCGACTGTGATATCTATACGATTGTTCTAAAAAAATTAGGATATGATGCAGGACGATGCTAGAAATAACATTAAAAAAAAACGGGAATCCGTAGCGGTGCCGTTTTTGAGTTATCGAAATTCAAAGTGGTGTATCCGACAGCACTTGAAGTAAGTCGCCGCATGGAAGGAGAGCCGTTGCTATGAGACGGGTCTCCGCTTTTCTCAACAGGCTAGTGTGCGTGTAAACATACAAGACATCGAACCCCGTTTGCTTGTGCGTGAGTACACTCAGCAGAAAAAGTATTTGCATGGGAAGCGGAGTGGGGAGAGACATACGCTATGCACCGAGAAGCGAGCGAGTAGTAAACTTTTGGCTACGATTGTAGCCGGTGAACGTCCTTAAATGTAATTTAAAGCGGGGAGCACAGACTTTTGCATAACGCATAAAGCATGTGCATAAAGAATTTGATTGGTTC
>NW_017276365.1:0-698 GCF_001594065.2 Cyphomyrmex costatus | reverse complement strand
TGCAAGTAAAAATGTTGGCAATAGGTTTAAATTTATCAGAGACAGAATTGACAAACGGTATAGAAAAAAATTTTTTCAAACCATTATTATTATTAGAAGAATTAATTTTATTAATGTCGAATTTTTTAGTCTATTTTTTATTGTTGTGAAAATAAATTCAAGTGGATATCCATTTTGTAACAAGCAATTAATAGCATCAATCAAATTATTATTTTGAAACTTTGGATGACATAATCGAATTATTTTGTCAACGACAACATAAATTACTCCTCTTTTGTGATACAATGAATGATGTGAGTGAAAATTAAGGAATCTACCTGAAAAAGTAGCCTTACGATAATCGTCAAATATCAAACCGTCTTCTTTAACTATAATCAAAGTATCCAAAAAACTAATCTTTCCCACTTTGTCAATTTTTAAATATCAAACCGTCTTCTTTAACTATAATCAAAGTATCCAAAAAACTAATCTTTCCCACTTTGCCAATTTTCATAGTAAATTTAAGCCTTATGTGTGATGAGTTTTCGTTTTTTAATATCTTTATCTTGATTTTTGTATGCAGAATTAGAAGAATCATATTATAATATATATAAATTTATAAAATTATATCCGAAGAAGTGATCACATTTATACACATATGAGACAATTGAGGCATCCATCTACAACGAAAACAACGTGACCAAAATACGTTCCCGTTA
>NW_017276364.1:0-237 GCF_001594065.2 Cyphomyrmex costatus | reverse complement strand
TGATGCGCAGTAGAGTTCTAAATTCGTCCACGGGATGAGAATACCCTTGTATTTCTACCATGATACTAACCTAACCAACGGAAGTATCCCTCTAATGGCGGCAGCCAATCCCCATCTTTCACGCTGTTGTCCGATCCCTTACTTGAAGGTCCCTATTAGGTATTAGTGACCCTGTAATAAGAGTCTGGCCACCTTCTCCCCGGTTTGTGATTGGTCCGACATTTATCATCCATTCCC
>NW_017276363.1:2421-35775 GCF_001594065.2 Cyphomyrmex costatus | reverse complement strand
ACGCTTGAAGAGGACTCCATCTACATATCTTTAAATGACTTCGATTTTCTTGCACTTTTACTGATCGAAATCGGCACAAAATTCAAGGTTAAAACGTGAACAATTGAAGACAAAATATGATTCGTAAAATTAGGATTTATATTTGTATTACGTTCTTAAATTAAGCCAATAAGAAATTTCATTTAACGGTCGAGCTGGATCTTATACTAATTATAATTGTCACACGGACTGTAAAAGAATCCGGGTTCGAATCCCGGCCGAGGTATTATTTTACGCAATATAAATTGATTATTTACAGATTTTCATTCATAGATTTTAATATGTCGTTCAACATTATTATGATCCAATATATTACGAGCATCAAAATTGTTAAATTACTAGATAATTTAACTCGTGATTGCTGTAGTTTCGTAGAATGGAGTTTCGAGACCGAAAAATTGTTCGGCGCGTGGTTTAAAAGACAACATACATAATATGTAAATGCACACGGAATTACAATTAGCACCTAAGATCCAACTCGGCCGTTAAAGGCAATTTCTTATTGATTGTGTTTCTCACTACGTTCCTATATGATGTAATATTTAAATATTGTTCCTAAATTAGTTTTTAAAATAATTTATTTATTTCCTATGTTTAAAATACTAATAGCATTTTAATAACTCTTTATTTAAAACATTTCTTGTACACATTAAAATAATTTTTATTCAAGTATGGAAATACTTTCTATATTATATCGCATAATCAATCCGTATATAATTTTTTAAAGGAATTGAAAATATGTTTACGTGAACTCTCTGTAGTAAACGACACATTAGAAACACTCGGTGCTCCAAATGAATATCACCGGATGCGTAACTGGATAATTCGAATAATAATCGGAAGTACTGTATTTGTGTCTTATACTATAATAGTAAGAGTCTTTACTATTACAACATATTATGGACTTTCCATGCTCAGTAAAAGAATTTTAGAATTAATTTTTTTGTTGCTGGCAACATGTCATCCATTATGTGTAAATATCTTAAGTGCGCTAATTTGCGGAACTGTTATTGGGTTAGTATAAATGCAAACATTCACTTACAACTAGTAAGCTATTCTTTATTGACATTGTGAGACGAAATGATCACAGAGTGAACATTAAAGATTCCTTTAAAGTTCATTAAAACTTTAAGACGCTTTATACAATTTTAAATAATTTCTTAGCAGAGGATAAACGTTACAATTGTAAAAATAATACTATACATTATGAGACAAATTAAATGGAAAAATAATAAAAATTTTTTCTGTTATATACGACAAATATATGTATTATGTGAAAAAACATATAAAGCAAATAACGAAACTCTAATTTTATTTTACATGTATTATTTAGTAACGTAACATATATGATCTAACGTATATGTGTAATGCACGTATTTTAAATTTATTGAAGGGCAAATTTATTTAACTAATAATAAATCCCTATTATTTAATTCAGATACACAAGCTCCAGATTTCATCAAGTGAATGATCGTTTATGTGTACTTTATTCCGATATTTTCGAAAATAATGCAGATTACAGATATAAAAAACAAAACAAATCCATTTTAGTCCGTGAATGTATAACAGCTAAGGATCGCAAGCAATCTACATGGATTTTGATGTAATTTTTTAAAAGAATTACTGTGTATATAAATGCGCATATGTATACAGGGATCCTCATTTCAAATTTCCTAATATTTTTGCAAATGTATAAAAATAAAAAGAGTATTTTGATCGTGCAACTGTTTGATGAGGGATACGTATTTTGGTCACATTTCATAGATAGAGGCGCCAAATAGACGGTTATTTTCAATTGTTTTAATGAAATTATATGATACATTACACAATGTTTTCCCCAACTATTCTGTATATAGAATTATTAAGGTGTAATGTTAAAAAGTAAGATAATGTTAGAAAAACAATAACGAGTTATTTCATAGTAGTAATAAATTAGAGTTTCTTTATGCTTTCTTATGGCACAAATTGACGTAAAATGTTAAATAACTTGTAAACTATTAATTTTTTTATGTCTGAGTCTTAATTTTTATGTGCAGAATAACTATAGAAATCATATTTTGTAAAAATTAATATAATTACATTTAAAAAAATGTTTGTAACTTTCATATTTGCATTGCGCTACCTAGAAGAAAAAACGACATAACAAAAATACGTCTCCATCAAAATCGTTCCACTTTTAATTTTGAAATATTTCTTTGTATTGATCAAAATAAGAGACATATTCAAGATGGTGATTTAAATGGACTAACGGGTGTATATTAAAATAATTAATTTAAATTGTGTGAAATAATTGCGTATTTCAAACTAATCACAAGATACAATTATAGTTTAAGTCGAATTCTACGCTACAATATATCTTATTTTACACCTCTCATACTTTTCTTGTTTCATTATTTATAAAAATTACGATTTTCTTACAGGAACGTCCACCAACAACTATGCCTCATAGCACGTAAACTCAACAAAGTATTTAACATACAAATGACACTACAAATGTTATGGTACTTTGAACAAGCTCTGATGATTAGCATCAATATAACTCTGATACTTGTACAAAACAAGAAACTATTTTGGACATCTCAAAATGGAGTATCTTCTTTAAACAACAGTTTTTATTTTATTCTGCATAGCATATTATTTCTCACATTAAATTACATATGTCAAACTATTTACTATAAGGTATAATTAAGACGTGTCAAATTATTTATAACTAGTATAATAAACATAAACGACAATTTTACAAAAATGAAGTTACATATGTGGAAGGTTTTCTCCAAGTGACGTTATCTTATTACTGATTATAAAATTTCTAATTTTACTACAGACTTTCTTAATGTGTAAAACAATTTCAGATAAACGAGACAGCAGCAATTCTTTACAAAATATCCAGTGACAATCTCGATGAAGAAGAACGTGAACAGGTAAATTGTTACAACGAAATTTTAATAAAACTATTCTATGTACGTTATTAGCTCATAGAATAAGGATGGCTTCTTAAATTATGTCGAATAAATATACAAGAAATTAGAACATTATAAAATAGCAATTGGATTATACACTTATATGTTCGGATACTTGCACATTACGTACTAACCTACGATAAGTATATAAGAATATATGATATATATACATATATATAAAGGTTAGATACGTTTTATAAATATTTTTTTATTTTATATGCTAAAAGTAAATATTTTTTAAAAACTTATCTATTATACTGTCAAAGTCCTACAAAAGAGAACTGAAGCATAAAATGAAAAATATTTTGTAAACTTTTACCATTTGTGTTAATATAACAAAAATAACAAAATGTTAATTAATGTATGGGATTATTTATTTGGTGCATAACCAATTGATGTTTTATAATTGTTTTGTGTCAGTTGACATAACATTATAATACCTGCACTGTCTTTTCGCATATGTACTTTATTTTAGTTATTAACACTATGTACAACTACACTCAGTTACACAAAAAAGCGGGAAAAATTTACCAAACTTTAAATGATCATAATTTAATAAATAATAAAGATTAAAGTATGCTTAAAACAGCAAAATGAAGTTTGAAATGTCCACACACACGCACGCACGCACGCACGCATGCAATGAGGTATTTCTACCAATCAAATTTTATTTAGTTCATATTAGAAAAAATTACGAGCATAATTCGAGCTAACGGCAGCAATAATTAACAAATTTGGAATAACTTTGCAAAAAATTATTGTATCACTATCGATAAAACCGTATTTTAAAGATAATTCTATACTTTTTCACGTTCATATTGTCCTATTAAACCACGACACCCGATTCACGCCATGCACCATCGCAAGGTTAGACTTTTGATTATCAATTTTGCATATTCTTACATTGTCATTCGTCATTTTGAAAATAGTGGTCTAATATAATTCCCATTCAAATACATAATTTAAAGTGGAAACGTTATATCATATATATCGCACAACGAATAGATTTAAAAAAAAACGCCACCTTCTTTTAGAGCTTACGAACAAAAATATACATGTAATACTTGATATTTGGTCATTTCATATAAGATACTAGAATGATGTTTATTTATAGTCTCACCCGATTCACGCCATGCACCATCGCAAGGTTAGACTTTTGATTATCAATTTTGCATATTCTTACATTGTCATTCGTCATTTTGAAAATAGTGGTCTAATATAATTCCCATTCAAATACATAATTTAAAGTGGAAACGTTATATCATATATATCGCACAACGAATAGATTTAAAAAAAAACGCCACCTTCTTTTAGAGCTTACGAACAAAAATATACATGTAATACTTGATATTTGGTCATTTCATATAAGATACTAGAATGATGTTTATTTATAGTCTCAATCCCTATTCTCCATTACAAATTACAAACGGTAAATGAAACTCCTTTCTTTATGTCACAATGTATCGATTACCGAATACATTCTTTCTTGAATATTCATAAAAATGGTATTTTTATGTATTCATAAAAATGGAGAGTAAATGATATCTAAAATATCTAGTAAATATAAATAATATAAAAAATATATAGTCAATATTTTATTCATAATTTTTTATTTGATATTTTTATATCGAGCAGCAAAAAATATCGAATATTCGGTATTATCGAATAACGACAAACATCCCTTTTATTTACTACGAAACTTAGCTCCGAAAAGTAACTTGATTTTTCACATTGAAGTTAAAAATAATAAAATGATAATTAATGTATAGGATTGGGGATTGTTTATTTGGTACACAACCAATTGAGGTTTTATAATAATGTCTTAATTTTTTACAAAACTATTTAATAGAGAATTTATAAGAATGTCTAAACTATCATAAATGACAGTGCATAATTAAAATTTGTTAAATTAATTATTTCAATTAGGTTTTTCAATTTATATTGCAAATAAAACAAAGAGAGGTAAAATTTAGTATGGGAGACTTCCACTTTGGATATAATTCCATTCGTCAGGTATGTCCTACATATTGAATAAAAGTATATTAGCAAGTAATAAAAAGTACCCAATATTAGAATAATAACATCTATCTTAATTATGTATATTTCTAATAAAATCATAATTTTTATATCATTTCTAATTTAACGTTATACATAAAATTTGTTTTTATTTTACATATTCAAAGTCTTCTTATAACTTTGTTAACTGTTGTCACTTTAATACAATTATTTTCATTAACTGTAATGAAAGAATCCTTTTTTCAGTTATACTGTGCAGTTTTGGACTGGTTGATGATTTTAATACAGGTACATGGTCAATACTACATATTTTATTCTCTCTAATGCATGACAAAGGTGGATTGATTATAGTTTGATGTGAACGTATATAGCTAAATTTTGGTTTAATTAAATAGAATTTTTGGTTGTTATATATGACAAATTTAAGATTTTACGACTTTAATGATTCGTGTTACATTATATTATAAGTGTTATATTAGGGGAAAGTGGTCTAAATCGGACTTATTTGACAAGTTTTTGTTTTCTGTAAGACGTAAATGAAATCCGATAAAACCATTTCATTTTAGTCATCCTGACGTATCTTTTACCTGTGTCGAACTATAATGGAAAATGTAAAAATACATCCGGTCCGATTTGGAACCATGAGTTCCAAATTGGACCTCTCCTATTTTAATGAACTTTTAGATAGAATTTTAAAATATTTTAATTAATTCTTGTTAGTACTTACAAGGGGACCCTCAGGGGAGGTGTTTTTTAAAAAAATTAATACTTCGCCAAAATGTTGTACATGGCACACCATTATGTGTGGCAAAGCAGCACGATGCACTTCTCAAGCGTTTTCGAGAAAAACGCGTTAGAAATTTTCCGTATAATGCACTCTCAATGGTAGCGCGCTAGGGTACAATTTCACTTTAACCGTGTTTAAGTCCCTGAATCTATTTTCTTTTGCATTTTTTTACTTTCTACAGTATATTATGTTATAAAAAATTTAAAAAATTATAAAATAATTATTATTATTATTATTATTAAATTTTTAATTTAAGAGCAAAACGTTTTTTACACGTATTAAATATTTATAACATTTAATTGGTTTTTATTATAAGTAGAGCGATTTATTGTAACAACTTATATAATATAATATAATAATGAAAAAATATAAAATGTGTAATAATTTGTAAAAGTTTATAGAAATTAACAATAAGAAAAAATAATATTTAATTTTGTAGAATACAAATATATTTTTTGACTTACAGAACAAGTTTGGACATTACATATTATACTTTTAAATAAACATTACAAGTCTGATGTACTTGGTTGGAGCTTCAACCCAGCTCCGATGTACTTGAAGCTTCAATACAGCTTCCAGAATGATAGTCATCGTAAAAGCAGACAAAACAGAAAGTTTCAAAGCATCGAGCGCATCGAATAAATGCAAAGCTCTTACATTGACAGGGAGTTTTTAAACTATCAGCTGGAAAGCAGACTTCGTTTACATTCATGAAAACTTCCCTGTCATCTGATAATTTGGAAGCAAACCAAGCGTACTGCAACATGTTTTTGAAAACAGGAGATGACAATTGATGATGCACAATGCTATGAATTTTTAAGCAATCTTCACGGGAAGTGATTTCTCGATCATGCTGTATCAAATAAGAACAATTTTGTAATCTTTTAATTAAATTCTTCACTTGGCGATAAAAATACACATCGCAGGGTTGCACAAGTGGTGTACACTTTGGGGATATAACTTTTAAAGAGCAAGTAGTTTCCTTTTGAGCATATTTGTATTCTACAAAATTAAATATTACTTTTTCTTATTGTTAATTTCTATAAACTTTTACAAATTATTACACATTTTATATTTTTTCATTATTATATTATATTATATAAGTTGTTACAATAAATCGCTCTACTTATAATAAAAACCAATTAAATGTTATAAATATTTAATACGTGTAAAAAACGTTTTGCTCTTAAATTAAAAATTTAATAATAATAATAATAATAATTTTATAATTTTTTAAATTTTTTATAACATAATATACTGTAGAAAGTAAAAAGATGCAAAAGAAAATAGATTCAGGGACTTAAACACTGTTAAAGTGAAATTGTACCCTAGCGCGCTACTATTGAGAGTGCATTATACGGAAAATTTCTAACGCGTTTTTCTCGAAAACGTTTGAGAAGTGCATCGTGCTGCTTTGCCACACATAATGGTGTGCCATGTACAACATTTTGGCGAAGTATTAATTTTTTTAAAAAACACCTCCCCTGAGGGTCCCCTTGTTAGTAAAAACAAGTAATTTAAGACTCGAAGATAAAAATACAGTTTATATTATTAGAATTAAAATTAATAAAAGATTCCAGCTTTTCTGAGTCTGATGACACGTGGCATTTTAGTGATACTGATTTAGTGTTCCTTAGACATAATCTGGTGAATCGATCATCAGCATTACAACAAGGTTGTGGCAAACTTTCTTTCTTCGATGAATTAACTGGCTTATGCCTATTTCCACCAATGTAGATTAATTTTAATCCTGGTTCAACTTAACCTTTATCTTTACCTAATATTTAGAACTAGAAAAAAATGAAAACTTAAGTTGAACCGAGATTAAAGTCCACATTGGTGAAAATGACCATTACTAGTCTTTTTAGTATTTTTTGTGTAAGATTTGGACACCCAAAGAGAAGTCCGATTTGGACTCGGGAATTCTTTTGAACTATTGGAACAAATTTTACAATAAACCACAAAAGTAATCACAAATCTTTGATATTTTTAAATTCTGCACTCTTTAATTATCTTAAATCAATTACCGTTCAAATTTTTAACGTCACTTAAATAACGATTTACAAGGATTTTCTTTTTTAATAAAATTTTTGCATGGTAGCCGGAAATATATATTTGCGTCTATTCTATGAATATTATGACATAGTACATAGTACTGCCAAATGCTGTCACATGTTCGGTGTTTCATAAAGACTTTACATAAATAACACGATTTTATTATAAATAACACGCAAATCCGCTTAATCGTATTTATTTAAATTAAAAAGGTCCGATTTGGAACAAGGTCCGATTTAGGACATTCTCCCCTATAATGTACTGTATTGTAAGAATTTGTTTCATACTTTTCAGATGGATTTAATACCTTATTTTCTTGAATCATTTCCTTAATAAGCGTAACATCAGTTTTGAATTTTGATTTACGTTAAACTTAGAGCATTCTAGCAATTCGATAATTATTGTTCCAGTCAATGCACGTCATACGAATGTGCTATTTTATATGTTGACGTTGTAGCTGAAGTGAAAAAGATCACAGTGATTTATGCCTTGGTTGATGAGAAAACGACAACTCTTCTCCATAATGTTAAATGTAATTTTTAGAATATATAGAAATTATTGCAATAGGATAATTCGAATCTCTGTTACATTATTTTCAAAGTACTTGATAGCATGTAATATTATAAATGATGATGTATTGTATTTCACGACGAGATACTATTAAGGTCGATTTGCGCTGTGATATAACATTTTTGTCAGTCACTTTTAGTTGTGGATGCACGGCGATCCTAGATCCTTTCAGCTCGAAGGGCGAACGAACAAACGGGGGCGTGAGCAAATTATATTTTCTATACACGATAAGTTAGTTACTTTTCATGTGTTTTTACGACAATCTTGAGTTTGTACTTTGACGTGACCGGTGGCTATGTTATCTTTGTATATTTTGCCGCCTCACTTCAGCGCAAGAACGAAGACTTCGTACCGGAAAAGAGAACTGCTACTCGAGGGGATCTGGGCTGCAACGTCATCAGGGAGCCCGGCAGGTCGTACAATTCTATATTCTATTTAATATATTGTCATGTGGAACTCTGGTTATCGCATTTTAATTGTAGACGCCTCAGATAGAGACGTAATAACACTAGATGATAAATCTGCCTGGACGAGACATCCACGGATGCTCCAAGCCCCGTGGAGATGGAGGAGAGGCCACAGTTTGTCAAGAGAGCATTTTTCATTTATTTGGAAAAGCGCGCCACATGACAGAGGATGTGATACACCAGGACCCTACGTGATCTGTCGCGTGGTCACGTGGTTGCGATGGGTCTATTAGAGCCGGAAGCGGCGCCAATAAGAGAAGGGCTTTAACGTGGAAAAATCCTGAGCCTATACGTGGATCCACGGAAACTTCTGATTACCACTTGTACGGTGACCGAGTTCTTGTAAGGAGGACCCAGAATCTTCGGACGTTATCGAAGGGTCGTCGAGCCCACCGTTGCTGCCGCTATTGACGTGCTGAGGAACAGCGACCGAGGAGATCATCGTGGTGAGGCGAGCGTCACTATCTGATAATGATATATTGTAAAGCCACCGATCACGGTATTTTTCATGTGCGCCTCGAGTGCACCGTGCGTTAAGATTTACGCTAATTGCGAGCGGCCGATATCGTACCGGCCAACTATAGTGCTTAGAGTACATATTTATTGACGAGCAGGTGCCATCCATTCAGACGTGAATATTTGATAATTTTGGGCCATTGTCGTTGCACGCCCTTGTCACCGCCAAATCATTGATGTGTGTCATCCGTTTGTCGAGAATCCGCTATAATCGTGATTAGAATCATTCCGCGTTGCCGAATTACTACGGCCGATTACGAAATATCATAGTTTCACTGTATTAAGATTAGAGATTTATTCGAGTTCGAGCTTTCGTTGAATTTATCACATTATTGCTGCTGGTTATTAAATATTGTGCCTTTATTGTACTAATTGTAAGATTTGAGATTCATTCGCGTATTTGTCGGATTCGTCACTGAAACGAATTACTGTTGCCGGCTACTGACTAGCGTGCTTGTTATTGTATTAAAATCGGAAACTGATGCGAGGGGCTATCATGTCTTTCACCGTTACCGGCGATCGTCTGTGGTCGGTGAGGAAGTTCGACGTTATGATTTTGTCTTCATCCATGTAACGATATCGTGAAATATATTGGTTTCTTGTCTTATTATTATTGTTGTTAAATACTGCGTTATATTATTTCAGCCTCTCTCTATCTCGTTCTCCGACATTTTTCCGCACACCGCGAACCAATCCCCTCTGCCAACTCCGCTGAACTATCTGTCGTCCGTCGCGGTAATCTGTTTTAGACTACCGATTTCTTTGTCCGAGCAAACTATCATCTTAATTGTGCGAAGAATGGCACGCTCTCTTGTGCCTGGCGCCCAACGGAAATACTAGGACAACTAAGATCCTTGTTTATTAACGTAAATTGCCGAATAACGCAAAATATTTAAAGACGAGCCGTACTTTATGCTTCATAAAGAAATTTTTATTATTATATAATTAAGAGATATTGCATAAGTAGAATTACAGAGAACGCGATGAAGTTATGCCGTTGCTCATGAATACGGTCTCAGCGCCTATCGAAGAATGCGTAACTTTTTTAAAAATTTAAGTCATTAGGAATAGTAAACTGATAATTTGGTACTGATTTCATAATCTATAAGTTTCGTAGACATATGTATACACATGTGTATATACACGCTCAAAAGCCTTTTGATAACATTTTTCAAAATCATTTTATTATTTGCAATTTTACATATATATTATGTATACTATATAAAATAAATTATAATCATAATATTATAAATTAAGATCAAAATTAACTTTTTATACACATATTATATGATATAATGAAAAACAAAATGCATTTTGTCGTTATAGCTCATAAATGTTTTGATATGAAATAAAGTTACTAAAGATAATGTAAATATGAAAAAAAATTATGATATTTTGAACGAAAATAGCACACAAAAACCTATTTTGACATTATAATTCTAATATCTTGTTGCGTAACCATTGTATTAAGGCTTCACGTCTCTTAGGTATGGACTCAATAAGTTTTAATATTTTATTTTGAGGAATTTTTTTCCATTTACTTTGCAAAACAAAAAAAATCATCTTAATTAGAAAAATTTCAGTAAAAGTACAGAAAAGGGGAGCCACCCTCGATGACCTTGACCTTCACAATGTTGTCAAGGTCATGACCCTATGTAACCTCCCGCAGGATTTAGGTGGCGTCGCCGTCCGTTAAAAAGTTATTAACAAAAATAGTTTCAAAATCAACGTATTATTTCTGGGAAATTATATATATTAACGGACAAAATGCCGAAGACCTTGATATATGTTTATAATTTCATGATTCACGCATACCTCTGGCATTCTCACTCAGAGTATATCAGTCAATAGATGAGCTAAATTGGATCAGAACACGTTTGTGGACATGCATTATCTGCCATATATAGTATGTATTATAACAAGTACTATTTTACATTTCTTTATGTTTAGAAACGTTAAACTTTCCACGCAAAGTAACTCTCACCTCCCCCAACCCCCTGCAAAGGGGCACACGACTTCTATGATTATACTGTTGCTATGACTGTACCGTTGGAGAAGACCTCTGCCGACGGGGCGGGTGCGGAAGGGGGGGACCCGAAGGCCACCCCCTTGCACCCGCCCGTTTGTGTGTGTTCTATTTGATATATAACGATTATGAGTCTATTACTTCATGTTTTACACACATGCATACACATACACGGGCGGGTGCAAGGGGGTGTGAAGTCGTGTTCTCCTGTGTAAGGGGGGGAGGGGGTGAAAGTTACTTCGCGTGGAAAGTTTAATGTTTCTGAATACGGAAAGGTGTAGAATAGTACTTAACATCATACATGTATTGCAGAAATAATTCAGAAGTATTCATAATTACATATTTTATTATTATTGAAGAAATTATTCATTGATCGCGATATGGTGAGTAAAAACGAGCCATTACATCAAAAAATACATCAACTTCGTTTGAAAGTCACGCTGTATAATAGAAATAAAACGTAATTTTTCAAACTTTTTTTGATCATAACTTTTTAACGGACAGCGACCGCCACCTAAAACCTGCGGGAGGTTACTCAGGGTTATGACCTTGACAACATATGTCAAGGTCAAGGTCATCGGGGGTGGCTCCCCTTTTCTGTACTATTACAAACATTTTAGATTTATACATATAAACATTTAAAATAAATAAATAACTGATATATTATTAATTAAAGGTGCCAGTACAAAGTGAACATACATAAAGTGTATGTAACTTTCGGCCGATTTTCGAATCCCCTCCGCCTTCCGCTGTCCCCCTCACTTCATCACTCCGCGCGCAGATCAAATATCAAATGTCGCTCGAGCGCGTGCCGGAGACACTACCGCGTCACTTGATATACATGCGCTTCTTTTCCCTAATTCTTTTCCAACCAAATATAGAAGAGGGTGTCTGGAATATAAATATCAAAACTTTGGGAGCGTGTAGAGAATCGATAAAGACTCTTAGAGATTTTGTTTTTGCTTCGTTTTAGAGAAAATTGCAAAAAAAATTAAAAGTAGTTTTCATTTTTGTACTTTTATATTACTTACTTATGTTATTAATTCACATTTGCTTAAAATAGATATTATTTAAAATATTTGCTTTTTGCAATAATACAAGCATATCATCAGATCGGACAGTTCGTGTTGCAACCAAACAATGATCTGGTGGTATTTATATCACATTTAGTGCTGCTTCGATTCGATTTTTTAATTGTCTTTTTGAGTTAATTGACAACGAATAAACTTACTGCTTTAAAACCTTACACAAAGAAGTTTAGTGATGTCAGATCGAAATGATAAAGACACTACTTCTTCACCTCCAAGAACGAAGCAATTACATTTTATCTTTTTCGCGATATTCTCCAAAATTATAAGCAAAAACGAGTCTATTTCTAAGAGATATTTTTTCTTAGTTTCTCGATTCTCTACATACTTCTGAAGCTTTGACATTTAAATTTCGGAAACCCTGTATATAGGGGAAGCCCGGGCAGTGTGGATATGTTAAGGTTTGGGAAGAAAAATGACATAGTTAAAATTAAGATCAGAAACTTTTTTTTATTCTTAAAATTTCATTATAGAATAAACTTTAAAATAAAATTAAATAAAATAAAAAAACTTGAACATTTATATGTATTTTAAATAAAAATGTAAGAAAAGAAAAATCATCCGCTTTACCCAACCCCCCTGGGTAAATCGAATATTACTCGAATAATGAGAATAATGAGGAATATAATAAAAAAATATCAAAATTAATATTGGCAATCGTCACAAAAGTAACTGCCAAATCCTCTATATGTTGTGCAGCCTTCATGAGTGCATTGCACTGTATCCAGTCTTCGGATGGTTGGATCGATGTATTCTTGAGAACACCAAACAGAAGTAACGTACGTTCTCTTAATCATTAACAGACTTTTCTTTTTTAACTCACTTTCTGTTTACATCACTACAGCTAGGTCCAGCAGTGATGACGTGCTATTCGTTTTGTCCCCACTCACTTTGCCTAAAGAACATACTTGGCGCAAATTAGGAAAAATTAGAATAAGTTTCAGCAACAAGTGAAAAATTTTAACCTTTAATGCACGTTTAAATACAGAGAATTCCTATAAAAATTTATTTACACTGGTTAAGAAACAATTATTGCTAATAATTACACTCTATGTATCTAAGCAAAAATCGTAAGAAAACAGACAATTTCGTATATTTGTATATAAAACGTAATCAATCGCAATCATATTGCGTTTTGTATTTTCATAGCGTCGCCGGCCGGTTATTCCTGCAACAGCTAGAGATTCATAGCACCATCTCTGATAGATAAGCAAAAATAAAAAGTATTCGATTTGCCTAGGGCATCCATTTTGCCCGGGCTTCCCCTATGTAAGTCAGTATCAGTTTTTTCGTTACCGATATCTAAATTACAATTAATACAATGAGTCGAAACATAGAAGACAAATCAACTTAATTTTTAATGAATGCATTTTTAACGAACGCATAATTCTTAATAAATGGATATTTAATATTCTTAATTGATGGATAATTCTTAATAAGTTATATTATCCTTTATGTACTACATAAAATATTAACGTCCACTACATAAAACACTTTATCGAAGTTATCAGCTTCAATTTGAGTCGACACATCGTGTCATAAATAAAAAGCATTAAATAAATATCTTGGCACCTAATATAAAAACGCAATATTACAAGGACACTTAAGTTTATAATCATTTTACTCTTTGATAATACATACAAATAGAAATTCCATTAGAATAAAACAATCTAATTTAGATTATCTTCCTATTTATTTTGTTGCCCAATACCTGTTCGTATATATATGCACTTTATTCCTGAATATAAAGACTTCACAGTGTAATTCTCGTAAAGTTTTTAAAGGTTCTGAACAAACAACTTCCGAAATTTTTTTAAGAAATTTAAAACACGTTGGTGTCTCGTGCGGCAAGTGTTAATTTAAATTACTATCCGTCGACCCTAAAAACAATGTCGGAAACGCTGCAGTCAGCACTAACACCGTTATTTATCATTAGTTCGTTATGCTGTTTGGTCTGGTTTGAATATCCTCTTGATCAACCAAGGCCATTTTTCTCTTGCCTGTATGGCTTGACCGTATGGAGCATTAATGTATACAGTTCCCGCCGCGATCGTCAGCTCCGCTCCGCCTTGCTACGTCCCTATCTTCCTTCTATACTCGGTCGCTAATTTGCTAACTTTAACATCGTATAACAACGAACTAAAAGCTCGTATCAAAAAATGACTCAGGACTTTTTTACTTGGATTCTCGTCCTGTATCTCATGGTATACTCCAAGTGCGATAATTTAGTTACACCCTGTATAATACTTATCCAATAATCACCTATCAACTGGAGCAAAAGAAAATATTTATGCAAAATGATATCAGTTACTCGATCGCCATTTCTTCGATTTTTATCAGCTTATATCGTTATAAAGTAAAATTTCAAATATATTTTTTCCAAATATTATTTGACTTTTCAATATTTTTTAACTCTGTTTAAGCGTATAATTAATTGAAAGTGTTAAAGGATTCTTGGATAAGCAATATCAAATTTTTTATTACAAACAAATATATAAATTTGAATAAATCAATTTTAATATTTATATAATTATTTATTGTTGTTACGCACAGATTTCAAATATATGAATATTATATCATGTAAACTGTTAGAATATTGATGCAGAAACAATGTCGATTTTTATTATATTTATTAAACTTTGGAGACTTTATTCTACAAGAAGAATACATTCGACTGTGTTCATGTATTTAATATTTTCAAACGCAGATTTTGCTTTGCTAAATGTGTTAGTATAATTTAACAACAGAAATAAGTTAAAGAACTAATAAAACGTTCGACTAGGAAACTACATTCGAACGAGCAGTATAGTGATAAGTTTCAAAAATTTCGTAACGAAGATAACAGCCTTGAAAATGAAAAGTATCAGGGATGATCTGTAATTGACAATAACTATTATTTTGGAGATATTTATTGAAGCGGATCTATTAACAAATCACTCAAGAGATTGCACATGAACTACCCAATTAACAGTTGTTTATCAATTAATAGTTGTTTATCACTTTAATTGAATCAATAAAGTAAAGAACAGACATTATTTTTGCACCAAATTAATATTAAGAATAATACTATTTGTAATTTTGTCTTCATATGTTAATGCACAAAATTTAGATGAACAACTCCGTTCTCAAACGATTTCATGAAATTAACAATTTACACTATTTTTATTTATAAGTTCTATATTTTTCAATATTCCATTCAATCGCGAGACTTTCGTGAATTATCCGATCCATTAGATGTTTCTCAATTTGACTGTATCCTTTCAAAACCAGCATGTAAGCTCATTGAGTGAACACAGATTCTACCTCTTTTAGAGACACTAATGTCATGTTGGTCAAACGAGAAGCATATCTTGACAAAATATTTTTCATCGTAAAGTTCGAGCAAATTTGTGATGACAGTGGCCCTCTAACATTCGATCTATGTGTGTCGAGATTCCGCCGGAAACCCGTGCTTTCGAGTAAATTTGTAAATATTCTGAGAATTTAAAAGCTTCACGCTTCACACATTTCGGAGATTTCGCGTTTCGCCGTTGATTTTGCAGAAACGTTAGTAAATATATAGCTTAATCTTGCGTCCGCAAAAACTGAGATCACTAGTTTCTCTAGAGAATTGTAACAATATAATTAAATATATAAAATACATTATTTGACGCAATTAAACGCGTTTGACTGTCTTTCGATCTATCACCAACGCTTGAAGAGAGTCCACTCCATCTACATATGTTTAAATGACTTCGGTTTTCTTGCACTTTTACTGATCGAAATCGGCACAAAATTCAAGATTAAAGCGTGAACAATTGAAGACAAAATACAGTTCGGCTAGAAACTTGAATGGACTTGCAAAACTTGTTTAACTTGCTTTATTTCTCGCAAAAATTGATGCAAAATAATCGTGAACAAAAACGTGCGCCTCGCGCGCTTTTCATGAACGAACTTGCAATACAAAACTCATACAAGAACGGAAAAGAACTAATCATCGCGCATACAACGCCGCGTGGGACAAACTAAAACTAAAACGAATCGAGCCGATCGCTAACACTCTTACCGGCTTATACGTACCGCCCACCAAATTAGAGTAACTAATTTTAAAAATTGGAATCGCTCGGTAATTTACATACTTTGACAATTGGGCGCTTTATGATGCCATTCGCAACGCGCACCGAGACGACACGAACTAATCCGTCTCTACCCGGATGTATTTCTACGACTCGCCCTAACTTCCATTTTAAGGGTGGAAGGTTCTCATCACGGATTACAACGAGATCATTAATGCTCAAATTGGATTGAGCAGACTTCCACTTCGTGCGTCCTTGTAGATGGGAGAGATATTCTGCCGCCCACCGTTTCCAAAAATCTTGTAATACTCGTTGGATGAGTTGCCAACGAGTTAATCGATTCATTGCGTTTCCCGTGACATCGAGATCGGGCACACTTGTTAAAGGGCCTCCAACTAAAAAATGTGCTGGGGTAAGAGGCTTCAGATCGCTAGGATCGCTGGTCATTGGAGTCAAAGGTCTTGAATTAAGACACGCTTCTATTTGCGTCAGCGCCGTAGACAACTCTTCGAACGTGAAAAGAACGTTGCCCATGATTCTCTTGAGATGGTATTTGCAGGATTTGATGCCTGCCTCCCAGAGGCCGCCCATATGAGGAGCGTTTGGAGGAATGAATTTCCAGTTGATTCCTTCATTGACGAGCAAATTCCCGGTGTCGGATGTGAGCTGTGACCTCACGAAATCTTGTATTCTTTCTAACTCGCGATTAGCTCCGATAAAATTTGTGCCATTATCGCTCCAAATCTCCTTCGGACATCCTCTTCGGCTCACGAATCGTCGTAAGGTGGCCAAAAAGGCTGCGGTTGACAACTCACTGGTTGCCTCCAAGTGTATCGCTTTGGTTGCGAAACATATAAACAATGTGACATACGACTTGTTTGTCTTTCGGCCGCGACCCTTGTTAACCAAGGTAATGATCGGTCCGGCAAAGTCCACTCCGGTAACGTGAAAACAGCGACTTGGTTGTACTCGATGATCGGGTAGCTCGCCCATGAGTTGCGTTGATGCTTCTGGTTCGACTCGAGAGCAATGCACGCAATTTCGACACACTGAGCGGGCTAAAGATTTTCCCTTGAGTGGCCAGTAACGTTCTCTAATGGTATTTAATAGCAACTGTTGATTTGCGTGAAGTAGTCTCACATGCTCTCTTTCAAATAAAAGTTTAGTAAACCTGTCATTCGACGGCAATAGTATTGGTTGTTTTCGCTCAAAATTCCAATTGGTACGTTGCAAACGACCTCCCACTCTGAGTATGTCGTGTTCGTCAAGAAAGGGAGTTAATGCTGCAAGCTTGTCCGTTATTTTCAAAAACTGATTGGCCTTCAATGGAAATCGAGTCGTGAAAATGTTTAGACTGTACGTGATGGATGATGCTACGGTGTGCCATTCGTACCTCGGTAATTGATAATTGACCTACCGCTCGTTCGGAGGCTTTCTTTCGGGTGTTTGACGCAAATCGCTTGCAATATGCAAGTACGCGTTCGATTTTAGTTAGAAAAGAAATATTCTCTAATAGCATTTGAATACATGGTTGTCCTTGAACAATGATCTGGCATGCTTGTTTTGCCTTACGCCTTTCCGTCATAATCGACTCGTGATTCTCCATTGGTAGCTTCACTCCGCAATCGTCGTCGGAGCTTATTTCTCCTGTGAGCAGCCATGGCGGTCCCGCCCACCATAATTCTAGATTTTCGAGTTGACGTGGACTGGCGCCACGGGATATCACATCAGCCGGATTTTCCTTACCGCTTACGTGACTCCAATGTTTTGCTGGCAGGGTTTCGATGATTTCGGACACCCTGTTACATACAAACGGTTTCCAACGAGATGGGTCACCCTTGATCCAATACAGAACGATTTCAGAGTCGGACCATGCTCGTACGTTTTCAATCGGTACTTGAATAGCTGTGCGAACGACGACAAGTAATCGCGCCAACAAGACGGCGCCGCACAATTCTAAGCGAGGCAATGATACTGTTTTAATCGGGGCTATGCGTGATTTTGAGCACAACACTCTCGAACTGAATTCTCCTTGAGAGTTCTCAACTTGCATATATATGCAGGCGCCATAGGCGAGCTCGGACGCATCGCAAAATCCATGCAGGATCAATCGTCGTGCATCATCACAGGCGACAATGCATCGTGGAACTCGTAATCTTCCTATAGCCATCAACTCGTCCATGAACTTCTTCCATCTGCGAAGCAATTCGTCGGGAAGCTGGTCGTCCCAGTTACAATCTATCTTCCACGTCTCTTGCATGAATAATTTAGCTCGAGTAATGATTGGTCCTACCAATCCTAGCGGATCGAAAAACTTGCTGATTGCAGAGAACATTTGTCGCTTGGTGTTCACCGCTTTAAGTTCGCGCATTGCAAACTGGAATGTATCTTCCCTTGGATTCCATTCTAAACCGAAAGCCTTGACTGTGTCCTTATTATCGATGCTAAGCGTCGTAATGGTCTCGTTGTTATCCTGAGAAACTCGGGCTAAAACTTCTGTGGCATTCGAGCACCACTTATGAGCTTGAAAACCTCCGGATTTTAACAACTCCGTGATTTCCCTTTGCAATACAATCGCGCTACTGACATCCTCGGCACCGGTCATGATGTCATCTACATATATTTCGTCGCGTAAAATTCTAGAAGCGTCAGGGTACTCGCATTCCCCCAACTCCGCAAGTCTATATATACATTTAGTCGCTAAGTAAGATGAGCTCGCTTCTCCATATGTGACGGTATTTAACTTATACTCTTTAATTGGCTCGTCTGGAGAACGTCTCCACAAAATTCTTTGATAATCGCGGTCTTATGGCTCGACGACTATCTGACGATACATTTGTCTTATATCTCCGGTCAACGCAATCTTGTGCATACGGAAACGAATCATTATTTCGAATAAACATTTCTGAATAGTCGGACCGACCATCAGTATATCGTTGAGTGATTTACCGGAGCCTGTCTTGCTTGACGCAACGAAAACTACGCGCAATCTGGTTGTAGTACTATCCTTTTTCACAACGCTATGATGAGGCAAATATACTATTGACGAATTAACGTTCTTCATCGACAACTCGCGACATATGACCTAGCTCTTCGTATTCGCGCATGAAATTTGCATACTGTTCGTGTAATGAAACGTTACTCCTGAATCTACGTTCCATTTGCTTCAATCGCTTCTCGGCGATATCTCTTGACTCGCCTAACGGTTTCGTGCCTTCGACAATCGGCAGACGGACTATGAATCGACCGCTATCATCGCGCTTAGTAGTTTTATAGAATAATTCCTCGCATCGTCGCTCAGTTTCGGACCGGATTGTGGCCGTTTCTGGACCGCCTTGTTCAACTGTCCAAAATCATTCGAGAGACTTATTGAGAGATTCGCACTATTGTGCGAAACAGCAAAGTGACGCGACCTTATTAGTGACTGTGGCAACCGAATTCGCTGATAATGCAAGAGGTCCGGCAACGATCCACCCAAGCTTCGTGTTCTGTACGACCGGGCGATCAGCGCCAAGCTCTATTTTTCCCGTTTCTAACAATTCGTAAAAGTATTCGGCTCCTAGCAAGATATCAACAGTACCGGGTTTATCAAATTCGCGATCTGCTAACTTTAAATTCGACGGAACTTGCAACGCTTCGCGAGGTATTTCAACAGATGGCAAGTCTTTCGTTATCCTTGGAACGATAAGACAATGTACATTGATGCGAAAATTAGAATGGCTCGATTATAAAACGATATCGCATACTTGTTGTATCGGCGTTTCACTTTCATTTATCCCTGTAACAACTGCTGTGGCAGGATTTCGTTTGACGCCGATTCGATTGCACGCCGCGCGCGTAATAAGGTGTGCCTCGCATGCACTATCTAACAATACACGACACGGGACACTAGAACCATTTGGATGAATCGCATGCATTCTAGCTGTCGCCACTATTACGCGACGTTTCACTGGCGCGTTCGCCGACAAATGTACTGCTATCTGGCAGGCACTCTGGCTATGAGTACTGATTGGCTCAGCTTCCTTGCTGTCCTCCTTCGACTTGGTTGGCAGGTGGCACAACGTGTTGGGTCTGCCTGAACACTCATGACAAGATCCCATTTTGCATGACTTGACGTAGTGGTCATTGCGCAAACAATTGAAACACAGTTTCAATCGACGAACCTCTTTGATACGATCATCGACTGACATGGCGATGAAATCTTTGCAATAATAGATGAAGTGTTCTCCATCGCATAGAAAACACTTTCCATTTTCGGACGATATTGCCAACGACGTGGATTTGTCGCCTTGGCTTGATTTTGGGCTTCGATTTTTTGCTCGCTGCTTGTCAGACCCATCAACAACATGACTACTTCCTTCTTTCGCTCTCGCTTCTAGACGCTCGAGCATTAGACAACGTTTCTGCAAATAATCAACAAAATTATTCAATGTTCGCGATTCTACATTACCTTCTTGTTCCCAGGCGCGCAATGTCACAGCGTCCAATTTCGTTTCCATCATATGGACGATGAGTTCATCCTAGGCATCCGTAGGCATGTCCATAGCCTTCAAAACTCGCAAATGCTTCGTTGTGTAGTCGATCAACCCTCGAATGGCGATAGCGGATTCCTTCTTGACTGACGGCATTGAAAAGAGACACTCGATGTGCCGTTTCTTTATTGCTCGTGGATCGTCATACCGCTTTTGCAACAAATCCCAAGCTATTTGATAATTGTCCTCTGTTAACTCGATGGATTCGATAATCCTAGCTGCGTCACCCGTGATTGACGTAATGAGATATTGAAACTTCTGCACGGGCTTTAAATCGACATTGTTGTGGATGAGCGATCGGAATTTGTCCGCGAATCGCTTCCAATCTTCTATGCGTCCGCCAAAAGACGGCAGCTTCAAAACTGGCAACTTGACACCCGTAGCCCGTAGGACGACTTGCAGCGCCTCCGGTGGCCGTGAATCGTGATAATAGCTCTGTTTGCGTTTCTACCAACCTTGTAATGGCGTCGTTACTCGATGTTGGCGACGCATTCGACTGTTGGTTGATTTGACGAATTAAGTCGAATTGCTGTTGCAATACCTGCGAGATCACTTCATTACTCGCCGAAGAATGTGTCTCCGGTGGCCTCATTGTGACATCTCGTAGCATTTTGTTTAGAGTCACTTTCAACTCGAAGTATCGTTCTTCGAAATATGCCTCTTCTGTTGAATCTGTGACTAAGACCTCTCCATCCATAGCGTCGATGATTTCCTCGTGTAGTTTCTCGAATTCTACACGTATTCGATCTAACGTTGCGATGCATTCTTCAATATGCTCTCTACTAACGTCTTCTGCTTGTCGTATACGCTCGATTCTCGTCGTCAACTTCGTTAATTTAGACTTCGAGATACCGCGACGTTTGCGTAATGCACTAACCTCCTCAGACATGGCGACAAAGAAATTCTCTCGTGGACTGTATTCTTTGCTTCAAGTATCCGGCTCGATGGACCAATGTTCGGCTGGGTATAGAAACTTGAATGGATTTGCAAAACTTGTTTAACTTGCTTTATTTCTCGCAAAAATTGATGCAAAATAATCGTGAACAAAAACGTGCGCCTCGCGCGCTTTTCATGAACGAACTTACAATACAAAACTCATACAAGAACGGAAAAAAACTAACCATCGCGCATACAACGCCGCGTGGGACAAACTAAAACTAAAACAAATCGAGCCGAGCGCTAACATTCTTACCGGCTTATACAAAATATGATTCGTAAAATTAAGATTTATATTTGTATTACGTTCTTAAATTAAACCAATAAGAAATTGCATTTAATTAACTGTCGAGCTAGATCTTAAGTGCTAGTTTCGTAGAGTTTCAAGACCGAAAAATTGTTCGGTTTGGTTTAAAAGACTACATATAATAAGCTATGTTCCGTTATTCACTGCAAGTACTGAAAATTTATAGTTCGCGTTACATATACTATAGCTTTTCAGTACTTGCAGTGAATAACGGAACGCAGCTATAATATGTACCCAGGCAGCAACGTCACGTGATATTCACGTCGCTAAATGGTGATTATTGGTCACAGACGTCATGTGCCCAATAATTGACGTTTAAAAAACGTGAATATTCTGACGTAATAATAACGTCAATTTCTAGACGTCTATGGTACGTTTTTATTAGGTCATTTTTAAAATCAATTTATTGGGCCTTCTACAATAAGCCGTAAGTCACAAATCATAAGTCATAAGCTAGAAATGGACCAATCACAGTCGTCGATTATTAGTTTCTTACTTCCGATTTATGACTTATGACTTATTGTAGAAGATCCAATACACATAAATGCAAGCTCATGTCCGTGTGCTCATTTTCGGGCAGAAGGGGAGCACACAGAAATGGGTTCATGCTTGTATGTGTGTATAGCGCGCTCGCCATGGTAAAAGGCTGAACTAATAAGCCTATCGCACATGAAATGCATAATAGAGCATGAGCATAACATAAAACTGTTGACCCAATAAGCATCCAGCATAAAGTTGCCAATGTTGCCATATTGATTAACATAAGATGCTCATTGGTCCAGCGGTCTTACGTTATGTTTATGCATGATATATATCATGTGTTTATGCACTGTTGTGCATTTCATGTGCGATAGGCTATAGGCGTGGAAATGTGATGTTTTGACCAGTTTTGACGACAAAATTTTTCTTGCGGGCCATTTCGTCAATATTTGCTTATTTATGAAAATGTGACTTCCCTCTCATACTCGTGAAAGTCCTAAAATTGGTGGAAACTGCAGTTATCGTGAAATTATATACATAAAAGCGTATATTTCACTCGTTTCATCAGCTGTTAAACTGTGTGATTCTGTCCGAGTATAGGCTCACTTTACGTGCCTTTTACGACCATTTACTGACTATCAGAGGAGGAAAGGACAGTTTCCGCCAATTTTCACAAGTGTTTTTGAACGATCTTGCCTTTTAAATTTATCCAAATTGTCTTTATTAAAAAATGGGACGCAAAAAAAGTTAATGTGTTTTTCTCGTATATGACGTTATAATTCCAACATAGCCGTCGCCGGTATTCAGGAGCCTTAAAAAATACCGAAATATCTGTTTTATGTCAAAATGGAGCTAAATACGAGTATTCTGACACGTCATTTTTGCGTTTTCTTATAACGTCATTTTAACGTTTTATTATGACGTCTTTGGGCTGTGACTGATTCCGGTCATTTTCACGTTATTTTCACGTGATTATTAAAGGATAATTGATGTCACGACTGACCAAAAACTGACGTGAATATCACGTGACGTTGCTGCCTGGGTAAATGCACATGGAATTAAAATAAGCACCTAAGATCCAGCTCGGCCGTTAAAGGCTATGCAATTTCTTATTGGTTGTGTTTCTCATATGTACGATCCTATATGATGTAATATTTAAATAATTGTTCCTAAATTTTTAGTTTTTATAATAATTTATTTATTTCCTATGTTTAAAATACTAATAGCATTTTAATAACTCTTTATTTAAAACATTTTTTGTACACATTAAAATAATAATTTTTGTTCAAGTATGAAAATATAATATAATACTTTCTATATTATGTCGCATAATCAAGTCGTATATAATTTTTTAAAGGAATTGAAAATATGTTTACGTGAACTCTCTGTAGTAAACGACACATTAGAAACACTCGGTGCTCCAAATGAATATCACCGGATGCGTAACTGGATAATTCGAATAATAATCGGATGTATTGTATTTGTTTTTCATGATATGATACTAACCGTCTTTTATACTAAATATTATAATTCAATGGACAGTGAATCAATTTTAAAATTCATTTTTTATATGCTGTCAATATGTTATCCATTATGTGTAAATATCTTAAGTGCGCTAATTTGCGGAACTGTTCTTGGGTTAGTATAAATCCAAACATTCACTTACAACTCTAGTAAGCTATTCTTTATTGATATTGTGAGAAGAAATAATCACAGAGTGAACATTAAAGATCTCTTTAAAGTTCATTAAAATTTTAAGACACTTTATATAATTTTAAATAATTTTTTAACAGGATAAATATTGCAATTGTAAAAATAATACTATACATTATGAGACAAATTAAATGGAAAAATAATAAAAATTTTTTCAGTTATAAACGACAAATATATGTGTTATATGAAAAAACATATAAAACAAATAACAAAACTCTAATTTTATTTTACATTTATTATTTAGTAACGTAACGTATATGTATAATGCACGTATTTTAATTTTACTGAAGGGCATAACTAAAAATAAATCCATATTATTTAATTCAGATACACAAGCTCCAGATTTCATCAAGTCAATGATCGTTTATGTGTACTTTATTCCGATCTTATCGAAAATAATGCAGTTTACAGATATAGAAAACAAAACAAATCCATTTTAGTCCGAGAATGTATAACAGCTAAGGATCGCAAGCAATCTACATGGATTTTGATGTAATTTTTTAAAAGAATCACTGTGTATATAAATGTGCATATGTATACAGGGATACTCATTTCAAATTTCCTAATATTTGCAAATGTATAAAAGATAAAAAGATGATTTTTTGAATGTGCAACTGTTTGATGAGGGATACGTATTTTGGTCACATTTTATAGATAGAGACGCCAAATAGACGGTTACTTTCACTTGTTTTAATGAAATTATATGATACTTTACACAATGTTTTCCTAAGTATTCTGTATATAAAATTATTAACGTTAAAAGGTAAGATAAAGTTAGAAAAACAATAACGAGTTATTTCATAGTAGTAATAAATTAGAGTTGCTTTATGCTTTCTTATGGTACAAATTGACATAAAATGTTAAATATTTGTAAACTATTAATTTTTTGATGTCTCAGTCTTAATTTTTATGTGTAGAATAAATATAGGAATTTTATATTTTGTGTGTGTGTAAAAATAAATATAATTACATTTAAAAAAATGTTTCTAACTTTCACATTTGCATTGCGCTACCTAGAAGAAAAAAATCGACATAACAAAAATATGTCTCCATCAAAATCATTCCACTTTTAATTGAAATATTTCTTTATATTGATCAAAATAAGACATATTTAAGATGGTGTTTTAAATGAACTATACCGGGTGTATATTAAAATAATTATTTCAAATTGTGTGAAATAATTGCGTATTTGAAACTAATCGCAAGATACAATTATAGTTTAAATCGAATTCTACGCTACAATATATCTTTTATATATATTTTACACCTCTCATACTTTTCTTGTTTCATTATTTATGACAATTACGATTTTCTTACAGGAACGTCCACCAACAACTATGCCTCATAGCACGTAAACTCAACAAAGTATTTAACATACAAATGACACTACAAATGTTATGGTACTTTGTAGATACTCTGATGAGTAGCATCAATATAACTCTCATACATGTAGAAGACAAGAAACCATTTTGGACATTTCAAAATACAGTACTTTTTTTTCAAAACTGTCATTTTTTTATTCTGCATAGCATATTATTTCTCACATTAAATTACATATGTCAAACTATTTACTACAAGGTATAATAGAATTAAGACGTTACAAATTATTTATAACTAGAATAATAAACATAAACGACAATTTTACAAAAATGAAGTTACATATGTGGAAGGTTTTCTCCATGTGACGTTATCTTAATACTGATTATAAAATTTCCAATTTTACTACAGACTTTTATAATGTATAAAACAATTTCAGATAAACGAGACAACAGCAATTCTTCACAAAATGTCCAATGACAATCTCGATGAAGAAGAACGTGAACAGGTAAATTGTTACAACGAAGTTTTAATAAAACTATTCTATGTACGTTATTAGCGCATATAAGGACGGCTTCTTAAATTATGTCGAATAAATATGCAAGAAATTGGAACATTATAAAATAGCAATTGGATTATACACTTATATGTTCGGATAATTGCACATTACGTACAAATCTACGATAAGTATACATATATATAAAAGCTAGAAACGTTGTATAAATAATTTTTTATTTTATATGGCAAAAGCAAGTGTTTTTAAAAAATTTATTTATTATACTGTCAAAGTTCTCTACAAAAAAAAATTAAGCATTATTTAAAACATCTAGTAAATATGAATAATATAAAAAATAGGTAGTCAAAATTTTATTCATAATTTTTTAATCCGATATTTTTTATTTGTTTTTTATTTTTATATCCAGCAGTAAAAAATATCGAATATTCGGTATTATCAAATAACGACAAACATCCCTTCTGTATACTCCGAAACTTAGCACCGAAAAGTAACTTGATTTTTCACATTGAAGTTAAAGTAATAATAAAATGCTAATTAATGTATAGGATTGGGAATTGTTTATTTGGTATATAACCAATTGATGTTTTATAATAATGTCTTAATTTTTACAAAACTATTTAATAGAATTTATATTTGTCTAAAGTGTCATAAATGACAGTGCATAATTAAAATTTGTTAAATTAATTATTTCAATTAGGTTTTTCAATTTATATTGCAAATAAAACAAGGAGAGGTAAAATTTAGTATGGGAGACTTCCACTTTGGATATAATTCCATTCGTCAGGTATGTCCTACATATTGAATAAAAGTATTATATATTAGCAAGTAATAAAAGGTACACAATAATAGAATAATCACATCTATCTTATAATTATGTATATTTCTAAATAATATCATAATTTCTAATTTAACGATATACATAAACTTTATTTTTATTTTACATATTCAAAGTCTTCTTATAACTTTGTTAACTGTTTTTACTTTAATACAAATATTTTCATTAACTGTAATGAAAGAATCCTTTTTTCAGCTATACTGTGCAGTTTTATCCTTCCTGATGGTTTTAATACAGGTACATGTTCTATACTAGACATTTTATTCTCTCTAATGCATGACAAAGGTGGATTGATTATAGTTTGATGTCAACGTATATAGCTAAATGTTGGTTTAACTAACCAGAATTTCTGGTTGTTATATGACAGATTTTACGACTTTAATGATTCGTATTACATTATACATGTTATATTATAAGCGTTATATTAGGGGAGAGTGGTCTAAAGTGGATCTATTTGGCAGTTTTTGTTTTCTATAAGACGTAAATAAAATCCGATCAGAAAACCAGTGGTGCCATTGAAAGGATCATTTAATTTCATTCTTTTAGTCATGTTGACGTATCTCTTACCTATGTCGATCTATAATGGAAAATGTAAAAATGTATTTTTCGGTCTGATTTGGAACCATGAGTTCCAAATTGGACCTCTCCTATTTTTATGAACTTTTAGATAGAATTTTTAAATATTTCAATTAATTTTTGTTAATATTGAATAAAAACAAGCAATTTAAGACTCAAAGATAAAAATACAGTTTATATTATTAGAATTAAAATTAATAAATAATTCCATCGATCTGATTCTGATGACACATTACATTTTACTGTTCCTTTAGTGTTCCTTAGACCAGATCTGGTCAGTCGATCACCAGTACTACAACCAGATTATAGCGAACCTTCTTTCTTCGATGAATTAACTGGCTTACTCGTCTTTTTAGTGTTTTTTGTATAGGATTTGTACACCCAAAGAGAAGTCCGTTTTGGAAATATATTTTTTTTAACTATTGGAACAAATTTTACAATAAACCACAAAAGTAATCACAAATCTCTTGATATTTTTGAATTCTACACTCTTTAATTATCTTAAATTAATTACCGTTCAAATTTTTAACATCATTTAAATCATAATTTACAAGGATTTTCTTTTTTAAAAAATTTTTTCATGATAGCCGGAAATACATATTTGCGTCTAATCTCTGAACGCTATAACAGAGTACTTCTAAACTGCTGTCACATGTTCGGGGTCTCATAAGGACTTTATATTATAAATAACACACAAATCTGCTTAACTATATTTATTTAAATTAAAAGGCTCTGATTTAGAACACGGTTTGATTTAGGACATTCTCTTCTATAATATATTATATTATATTGTAAGAATTTGTTTCATACTTTTCAGATGGATTTATTACATTATTTGACTCGCTAAATAAGCGTAACATCAGTTTTGAATTTTGATTAACGTTAAACTTAGAACACTCTAGCAGATCGATAATTATTCTAGTCAATGCACGTTGTATGAATGTGCTATTTTATATATTGACGTTGTAATTGGAGTGAAGAAGATTATTGTGATTTATGCCATAGCTGATAAGAAAACAACAACTCTTCTTTATAATGTTAAATATTTTTAGTACATATAGAAATTATTGCAATAGGTTATTCGAATTTCTGTTATTGTTTTCAAAGTACTTGATAGCATATAAGATTATACATATAATATTATAAATGATGATGTATTCTATTTCACGACGAAATACTATTAAAGACGATTTGCGCTTGTGGAAGTTTGAGTAACTATTAAAATTCAAGTCATTAAGAATGATAAACTGATAATATGGTATCTACTAATTTCATAATTTATAAGTTTTGTAGACATATGTATACGCTAGCGATCCAAAATCTTTTGACAACATTTTTCTAAATTATTTTATTATTTGCAATTTTATATATTATGTATACTATTAATATATAAAATAAACTGTAAACAAAATATTATAAATTAAGTTCAAAACGTTTTACACATATATATGATATCATGAAAATTAAAATGCATTTTGTTGACGTTCATAAATGTTTTGACATAAAATAAAGTCATTAAAGATATAATATTTTGAACAGAAATAAACTGAAAAATTTATTTTGACATAATTCTAATATCTTGTTGCGTAAACATTTACTTGTATTACAGCTTTACATCTTCTAGCATAGACTCAATAAGTTTTAATATTTTATTTTGTGGAATTTTTTTGCAGTAATTTTGCAAAAAAAAAGAAATCATCTAAACTAGAAAAATTTCTTATTTTAACTCGTCTCTCTAGTTCATCCCATAAATGTTCAATCAGATTTTAATCCGGGCTTTTGCCTTCTTAAGAAGATAAACGTTTTAGAGTGGCTTAGGCAAAGCCCGGATTTAAATCTGATTGAAAATTTTGAATAAATTATTGTAGTAGAAATTCACAACGATGTTTTGAATCATTATCTTGTTGGAATATCCAATTTTGAGACATATTCCTTCTTGCATAAAGAAGCATACATTTATCTAAAATATCCTTATAAACGAAACAATCCATAGTGTTTTCTATGCGATATAGAAGACCGACACCTCTATTAAAGAAGTATCGCCACACCATAACATGTCCTCCCCTATGTTTTATAGTAGGTACTTGGTGACGTACTTTGAATCTCTCGTTCATAGGGCGACGAATATAATTTACGCCATCAGAAGACATTTAATTTAATTTGCTTTCATCGCTCCATAACACTCTCCATAAAACTCCATAACCACTCCTCAGTTGTCCAATTACAATGAATCATTGCAAAAGCATTTCTAGCTTTTCAATTTTTAGCACAAAGATTTTTTGCTTGGACGACGACCTAGCAGTCTTTGATCGACTAATCGACGCTTTACAATGGAAACATGAACGTCCACTGCATAATTTCGCCGTAAATCGTCAGTAATTTGTCGCACAGTTTTGCGAGGGTCAATAATTAATTGTCTCCTTATTATCTTACCTATTCTTGTTGTTGTTTTTTCTTGTCGAAATTTGTTATTATCAAGACCTCACATTCTATATCGACGATTCCAGATTTACCTAATTGATGAGATATCTCAATATTGTGGACAATCTCAATTTGATTGCATCCGATTTTTAACACACGGATTACAGCTTTCTTAATATCCGTTGAGTACTCCTTACGTATTTTTGTCATATTCTATGTAAGGAAATGTTAAACGGTAATAAAATAACAACCAATTATCTTAATATCTAAGCATAACTAAAGAAAAAAATTTTAACCTGTCAAAAGGTTTTTAGACCATCTTTTAAGCGCAATTTTGTGTCAAAAAATGTTTTTATGAATATTTATTAATTTTGCTGTACTACAATAAACGCTATTCTCATATAATATTTACTATTTATAACTAATTATAACTACCAATTAAACTGAGCGAGACAATATTACTATAACTTTACTTATGAAATAACTTGTCAAAAGACTTTTGAGGACTAGTGTATGTATGTTTAAAACTTAATCATTCGAGTTTAATTATCAGTAGAGATAATAACTGCAAATTATCTTATATATTGCCGAAAAAATTATAATTATATGTAAGATATTATAATATTATAAAAGTATGCATAATTCTTTATACAATATTTATATAATAAAAAATCACACAATATCATAATTAAATAATATTGTTACTTCATCTCTCTTTATATCTTCCACTGATAAAAAATTACTATAATTGAAAACAGATATCAAAAAATTTATATCATTACATCCTAATATTTGGAGACACGGTAGTGTCTCGGCGCTAAGTGCTAAGCCAATCGCAGCGACACTGCCGTGGTTATTTTACGTGACCCGGCGAGTGGCGGCTTATTGAGATTATCAGATCTCAATAACGGTTGAACTGATCAAGTTCCATACGCTCAATTAATAGTCACTACTTAAATTGTAAAAAAAAATGTTTTTAGTTTTTTTCTACGTGCCTTACGAGCGGAGATATTGTGATGCAAATTCTGAATCTTTGAATTTTCTTCTTATTTTTAAGAAACGTTGACGTCATTATTACTATTATTATTGTCATCGTCGACCAGGTGGGTTTTTAAAGATGGTAAAACTTAATATCAAATCTGTTATACAAATTATACGTGTTATTAAAATTAAGTAAATAATAACTAAAAGGATAGTGCCACTTGCATTTTTAAAGATAATAGCACTTGGGTTTTACTTTTTAATTTGATACTTTTTAATTTAACTTTATTTTTATATTAATGAGGATATACAGTAGAAACAAGAGGCGTTGACACTTTTGATCTTTTTCAGATGATTTTGCAGACGATAGTTTTTTATGTGGAACTTTTAGCGCTTTTTCTATATAAAATACCACGGCATTCGACATGAATTTGTAAACCTAGGATTGTGGATACATTGTGTTAAAGAAAGAAATAAGCACACAAAACGATGTTTTGCACAAGCTCCCGACCGGACGTCGGTCGTCGCGCGCAACCATAGCGTGCGATCGGAGCACCGCGCGCGCTCTATCGAATTTTAATTTATTTAAGTACTACTTTTCCAATCACACACACACATTTTAAGGATTTTTTATGTTATACTAAAGTATTCAAAACTGTTTCTTTTTGTTAAAATATGTATAAAAGTAGAGCCTCAATCGCATCTCACAAAAAAAATTCTAAAATAATTTAACAATTTTTTAAACAATTTCTGTTTGAAAAAATTGTTCCTTAATTTTTTTAAAAATTATCCCATTGAACCCAATAACATTTTTTTTCGTCAAAATCGGTCAAACCGTTATCGAGAACAAGAAATATTTTTTTTCCTTCATACCCTCATAATTTCCATAAAGGCGATACTTGAGATATATACTTTTAGGAAAATAACACATACACATTAGTGGTAACTTATAATTAAAATCTTTACCGGATTCGGTTGGGGCAAAAATCGCTTTTTTATCCTACTATGCCCTTTAATAACATATCTGTTATACAAATAGTACTTTAAAATTAAATAAATAATAAGGCTAATTCTAGTTTACATCATGGAATTAGACGCAGATGTTTACTAGGGCGCTATTTATAGTCCATTCTTATTTTAAGACCGTCATATACATTCTACTAAACTACAAATGTGATTAGTCAGTTCCACAGCCGATTAAGTAATTGGCGTTGGTGAAACTGGCCCATATAATTTTATTTACCAAAAGCACGTAGCGCTTTTTTTTACCTTTTTTAAAAAGGGTAAGTTTATAAAGAATTGAAATAATAATGAATCACATTATAAAAACGATCGTCGTCCCGTTACAGTCGCAAGCCTCATTGTCGTAGTCGACTGCTCGCTGCAGATTGACGTTTCATTAATTGTAATCGTATAATAAGGTACAAACGTATAACAAGCTTTTTCATAATTTTCCAACGCTCGCATCGCGATCGTGCCAAGAAGATCAATAGTAACACGCGGCTCGAGTCGCGTGAATGATAATAACCGCTTTTGACGTCTATAATAGCGTTGCGCGTCGCGCGTCATGAGCGATTGTGATCACACAAAAATATACGGCAAACTTCAGAATTGCCGCGCAATACATTTCACACGTACCTATATTCCACAATATTATTATACACATGTAACGGTCGATATCATGGCCATCGGTAAATCCAAAAAGGAGGATGTTAAGTTAAGGCTGTTTTTCGATCAGAATGAAAAAGTACCGAAAAGTACAAATTATATATTATATCAAACAGCTACTTATAAGCAGATTCTCAAGAAAATTTCTCTTATGAAAAGAAAGTTCGCGTGTTTAAATAAAACAAAATTACCTTTTTAAAAAAAAAGGAAAAAAGGCGCCAAGTGTGTTAGCCTCACAAAATAAAATGAAATCTTTTTAAATTGCGCCAATTATGAAAGGAATATATTTTCTTGATACATATATAACATACTTTATTTCAAAAAGTAAAAGTACAAAAAACTTGGCGCTGCTAGACCTCAAAATATACAATAATAAGATGGTTATTAAATAATTCCGAATATGAAAAATAATAAGAAATTAATAGAAAAAGAAATAAGGACTCGTTATATAAAAATAAACAATATGAAGAGTCAAGGGCGATATAAAAAAAA
>NW_017276363.1:0-1876 GCF_001594065.2 Cyphomyrmex costatus | reverse complement strand
ATTGACTGCTTTATAACAGGATACAAAAATCCTCCTTTGCCATCGTTGATTTTTATCTATCTAATGTCATTACGTTGACAGCTAATCGATATAAAATAAAATATGCTAGCAAGCGCCGTCTGCCGTTTAAAACGTGAAACGGACAACATTTTTTCGACAAAACGCCGTCTGTGTTTAAAACGTGAAACGGACAACATTTCCGATGTTAAAATTTTTGACATTTCAACTTCACATCGAGATATCTTCCTTCGTAGGGTACGTAGACAATAAAAACATATTTATAATATAATTTAAACACTAAAACTAAATTACGGATATATAAAAGTTGATAAATTCAGCCATTTATTGTGAGATCCGATAATCTCGGGTACACGGAACTCATCGACTCGCGTAAAGATACACGTGCGGTCTCGCGCTTTGCGTTCACTTGGCGCGAGACACTACCGTGTCTCTTGATACAATCTTTATTGCTCAATTCTTTTGTCTTATAATAAAATTAAAGTATAAACAAATCTCTCGATGTCGAAACAATATTAGATAATAATAAAGGCAACTCTGAGAGTCAACGAAACTTAAAATTTCAATTTTTCTGTACATAAAATATTCTGAATTTAATTAAATTTCGTATGCTTACATGACATGTTTCGGCTCTTGGATTGAGCCTTCTTCAGATGTAATGATGTCCCTAGTATCGCCATTACAAAAATTACTTCGCTTTCTTGTAGTGTGTTTTTTGATGAGTAACTCTCCGAGAGAACGAATATGCTGACAATGGATTGACGGATCGAGTGTTTGCAGATTCGATCTTCTATTGAGACCATTACTATTGATTATACTAAATAAGTATTTAAATCATTCTCTCATTGAAAATTTACTCACCATGACAGTACTCATGCTGTGTGTCTAACAACGTTAATTTCGGATTATGTGGTTATCACAACGATGACAAGTATGATACACTTCTGAATCAACACTTATAAACTTAATAAGATAAATTATGCATCCTATGTGTCATCGGTGTTGTACAATATTTTGTAAATTAAACGTCAAGGAATTCAAATTTGTTACTAATATTAACGATTAAATTCTATACCATTTGAATGTCTAATAACGACTGTGAATATTCAAGAAATAATGCTTTTTTATTTTCTTTTTGTTTCTTTGGTACTGCAAAGTCATATGTTGTTAATATATAATCGGTATATACATATCCTATATGAAGACCTTCTGTATCTGTTTGAAAAGCATTCAATAAATATCTTGGCACCTAATATAAAAACGCAATATTACAAGGACACTTAAGTTTATAATCATTTTACTCTTTGATAATACATACAAATAGAAATTCCATTAGAATAAAACAATCTAATTTAGATTATCTCCCTGTTTATTTTGTTGCTCAATACCTGTTAGTATATATATGCACTTTATTCTTGAATATAAGGACTTGACAGTGTAATTCTCGTATACAGTTTTTAAAGGTTCTGAACAAACAACTTCCGAAATTTTTATAAAAAGTTTAAAACACGTTGGTGTCTCGTGTGGCAAGTGTTAATTTAAATTACTATCCGACGACCCTAAAAACAATGTCGAAAACGCTGCAGTCAGCACTAGCACCGTTATTTATCATTAGTTCGTTCTTCAGTTTGATCGTGTTTGAATATCCTCTTGGTCAACCAAGGCCGTATTTCTCTTGCCTGTATGTCTTGACAGTATGGAGCATTATTGTATATAATATTTATCCATCGTTCATTGCTCAACTGGAGCACAAGAAAATACTTATTGTATATGATATCGGTTACTTGATCGCCAATTCTTCGATTTTTATCAGCTTATATCGTTATAAAGTAAAATTTCAAATATATTTTTTCCAAAT
>NW_017276362.1:0-1015 GCF_001594065.2 Cyphomyrmex costatus | reverse complement strand
ATAGCAAAGCCTGCGGAAACAGATTTGGAGCAGAACCTGCTGACAATGTTCAATTGCAAATTGGCAACAAATTGTAGACAGAGTCTGTTCTGTTTTTGCTACCAATCTGCTGGCAAAACATGTTAGCAGATGTTGTCAGCAGTTTGGCAGCAGTTCACTACCCTGATAGCAAAATGATGCCAATTTGCGCGCAAATTGGTAACAAACTCGATTAGATCTTGACTACAAAATCGTAGCCATCTGCGTCCGCATTTAGCTATGGATTTGGCGACAACATTTGCTGACATGTTTTGCAGCAGATTGGTGACAAAAACCGAGCACAGTATGCCAACATGATCTGACAGCAGATTGGTAGCAAAAACCGAACAGAGTCTGCTGACAATATTTGGTAATTGCTCAGACTCTGTCTACAATTTGTTACCTTTCTGCAATCAAAAATTGTCAACAAACTCTGCTTGGTTTTTGCAACCAATCTGCTGCAAAACATGTCACTGTCAGCAAATGTTGTCGCCAAATCCATAGCCAAATGCGGACGCAGATGGCTACGGTTTTGTAGTCGGTTTTGCTATCAGGGAACCTGTGCGCCTACCACAGCCACTTCATCGATTTTATCATCGTTGCAATTTTCGTGAGTATTTTTCTTTGCGCAATTTTCCATTATATTTAATGATTATGCTTTATTTTTAGGGAAGGTACTGTACTCAATAAATCTTCAAGAGAAATATCATCGATTGCGAGATTAAGCGAGGAAGACGATATGACCACTTCGTACAGCGCTCAAAATATAAATAAAACTGAAAAAAATCATATAAAGTTTTATTATGGGAACGGTATCACATACAGGTTTTTATTCCTGTACTAGATGTACTGTTCGCGGTGTCACCTCGGACAATCGACGAATTTTCATTGATTTAGACAGTCCTGCTCGTACTTGTGAAGATTTTGTACAATGGAGAGATCTGGAGACACGGTAGTGTCTCGGCGCTAAGCCAAGCGCGCGACACTGCCGTGCCTC
>NW_017276361.1:0-234 GCF_001594065.2 Cyphomyrmex costatus | reverse complement strand
ACTGTAAATTTTAAGAAAATTTGAGTCGAAATTATTTATCTATTCCGTATTTCTTAAATATCTCCGTTTCTGTTCATTTTACGACAAAATTTGATAGAGACTAATTGAAAGCTTATAAAATTTCCTATCAAATTAATTGTATCAAATTTTGTCGTAAAATGAACAGAAACAAAGATATTTAAGAAATACGGAATAGATAAATAATTTCGACTTAAATTTTCTTAAAATTTACAG
>NW_017276360.1:0-820 GCF_001594065.2 Cyphomyrmex costatus | reverse complement strand
GGGACACGAGAAGGCTCCATTAAGGAGATCTATTAATTGAATTATATTTTCGCACGGCTAGCTCTCTACCGCGTAATAAGCACGTCCGCGAAGTTTGTTAATTAGCTTAGATCTTTGTTAAAGGTCGTTCATAATGCGCTGGCACTATGTCTCGTGCTCGCCGACATGCATTAGCGAATTGCGTAAGCGGGATATTATATCCATCAAAATATGGCACACCGTCGGTTGCCTCACGAAGAGATATTTTAGGAAGTTGTGCGGGATCGGCTGCGGAGCCGCTTGACAAGGGAGGCTCCTGACTACCGGAGAAGCGTTGGCCCGCAGGAAACTCGTGGCTAAACGAGTTGTCATTTCGTTCAGAGATCGCCCGGCGTAGGTCAGACATCTCGCGCCTTAATTCATTTCTTAAAATGGAAACCGCATTGTCATTATCGCGACGCGCTCCTCCTCCTTCCCTTTCTCTATCAAGAGCTTCGCGTTCTTGTGATAATGTATCTCGCTCGTTGCGTAGCCGCGTGTCCTCAGCATCGCGGTTTTGACGAAAGGCCTCGCGTTCCCGGTTAACCTCGTCGCGTTCCCTTTCTAACGCGGCACCTTGATTTCTGATGCGTTCTTCCTGTTTGGCTAGGGCCTGACGCAAGGCCTCTAGTTCATCTTCGTTAAGCTTTGCGGTCGCGCCTTCGTCTCCCTTTTTCGCGCGAGTATTCATGATCGGGCGTGTGGAAATAAATTACCTATCCCACCGCTGTTACCAGTTTGTTACGGCCCGGCGGCCCTCTACTGCGTTACGAAATTCCCTAGATGATTTCACACGCGGGAC
>NW_017276359.1:6021-15242 GCF_001594065.2 Cyphomyrmex costatus | reverse complement strand
ATAATAAGTGAATGTAAACAGATAATAAATTTGTATATATACCTTCTTCTGATAGCATATCATTAATAGATTTATTTTACATAATATCGTAGAAACAAATTTTGAACTCTGTTTAAAACCAAACGCATTTTCCAAATCTAGCATTTTTTTTATCTAGATGTTTAACTTTTTATGAGATACAAAAAAACGTTCATGTTTTCGATGTTGTGAGCAGTATGTATATATGTATGTTTATTTATGGATAGGTAACATTGATATGAATAGATGGATAACATTGGTAATGAATTACATCTATAAAAGACTTTCTACAATAAACTATTAGTAATAAATCAAAAGTCAGAAGCTGTAAATCGATCAGTCATAGTCGATTATTCTTCTCACATTCGACCATGATTAGTCAATTTTTAACTTCTGACGTCTGATTTATTAATAATGGCTTATTGTACAAAGCTTTTTAGACTAATCGTAACAACTGATAATAGCTGCGTTCGGTAATAGCGAATCTGAGGCGTCGGAGTGCTCTTATGTTATAGCATATGTCACGTACACTATAGAAAAAGAGCACTCCGACGCCTCAGATTTGCATTGCCAAACGCAGCTAATGACAGATTACTGACATTTAGAGACAAAACTCTTAATAATTCTAATACTATATAATCCAAGACTAATAATGTTTAAATAAATATTTAAAGTTTTGATTAATCAAATTGTCTATAATCTACGCGCTCAATCATGGTATATACGTAATACTGATACTAATACTGATAAGTATTATAACTTATAAACAAATAAAAAGTACAAAAGTGCGAACTCTTCAAAACCAAATATGGCGATTAAGCCGAGGGAATGGGAATGCAGCGTTATTATCAGTAAACAAGTTTAAAAAGAAATTTTTTTTTGTATTTAAAATCCTTTATAAAATTTTTTCTTTTTTAATTACGTATTGATAACAACGCTGCACTCTCATTCGTCCGGCTTAATCGCTATATTTGGTTTTAATATTAGAGGAGAGGCCCCTATTATGAGATACCGAGTTCATTTTGTGTAATTACTAAATGTTTATTGGTAGAATTAAAAAAAATAATAAATCATTTTGAAGAGAATTTAATAAGCTTTAAGATAGCGTTATGTAAAATTTAATTCAAATTTTATTTTATTTTTTAATTAAAGAAATGTAAAAGGTGAACAAATCGCAAAGTCGAAAAATTGTGCTCCTAGTATGAGATACCCCGTGAAATCGATAATAAAGCACAAAGTACATCAGTATTAGAATTAAAAAAACTTTATTTGATGTTTCTAACATATCAACGAGTACAGCTTATGCGCGTAAATTGAGCATGTGATGCATTGTATTCAGGATTTGTCTTCAGTAGTAATTGGAATGAAGTATTGCAGAAACAGACCCTCAATGTTCATTCCGGTTATTCCTTTTATTATTGTACAATAACATTTATACTTTAACATCGATTTTCACTTGGGCACAGAAGTATAGATTATTTCATATTAGAAATATCCTGGGTATCTCATGTTACGAGTATCACGTCTTACAGCTTTACGATCATCAAATCTAACTTCTTTAATTAAACAATTCAACATATTTCGTATTTTTCTATCAGTACGATCTTACTCTATTACTACATGAAGAATTTATTGCCAAATAATTACTTATTAAATAATAAACAAAGATTAAAGGCTTATCTCAATGAAACTTGAAAACATTCAAACTCTAAAATTTTATTTTACAATTACTGTAGGCATGATCTAACAATGAATTTTCCACTAAATAGTTTTCAATCCAAGAGCAATAATTTCATGATAGAATCAACAAATAGCATTTATTAGTTTAGCAGAAACGCCGCTATCTCATGTTAAGCGCCTATCTCATAATAGGGGGCTTTCCTCTACTTAATTTTTACGCTTATTTTTTATCTTTATATTTTTTTGGTTGTACACATACATATATTTTGCAATCTCGAAAATAAAGAAAACGAATATTGAAATAAATATTGCAATATAATAATAATCTTAACAATAATAATAATAGTGACAACAACAACAATAATATATTAATATGGGAATATATTTTACTTTTATTTTGTAATAGGCGTGCATAAAAAAATTGCAATGCCAAAAACAAAACCGTTCCGAGAATTATCTAAAAGGCAACAAGACCGCCGTTTAGCGTTTCAAAAAAAAAAAGAAAAAGAAAAGGAAAATATTTTCATTAACAACGCTACAGTTATTATGCAAGAGTCTACCTGTCCTACTACGGAACATCATTGTACAAATAATTACAATATAAATATGCAACCTTCGAATATATCAGATATATCGGATATATCAGTAAATACATCAAAAGATATATCATATGAAACAAATGTACAATTAGAAGACATTATAAAATCTACGCACGATTCTGTTGAAATGCACAGTAGTATAGAAGAAGAAAAAAATATTACTTTAAAAGAAAAATTGCATGCGTGGGCTACTGAATATAATATTGCCCAAAGATCTCTAACAGCTTTGCTACATATTTTAAACGAAGAAGGTCACGACGAATTGCCTCATGATGCCAGGACACTTATGAATACACCAAAAGAGACAATTATTCGCGAATGCGGAACAGGACATTATTTCCATTACGGTTTGGAAACGGCGTTGCAACAACAGTTAAAATATTTTACAAATATAAATAACATTGAAAACATCGAAATTAATATTAATATTGATGGTCTTCCTCTTGCTAAAAGTTCCCAAAGTCAATTATGGCCCATACTTGGTCAAATGTGCAATATTGGCATTACAGAACCCTTTCTGATTGGTGCATATCATGGTTATACTAAACCTGCGAATGCACAAGATTTATTAAAAGACTTTTGTGAAGAATATTACACATTACATACAAAAGGCTTTTCATATGGAAATAAAAATTACTTTGTTACTATCAGAGCTGTTATTTGCGATGTTCCTGCAAAATCCTTTGTAACTGGTACAAAAGGTCACAATGGACGTTTTGGTTGTGGAAAATGTTTTTGCGAGGGTGATTATTATGATCACAGAATAGTATTTTTGAATGAAAACGCCCTGTTGAGAACTAATAGCAATTTCCGCAAACGAGAGAATGAAAAGCACCATATTTCCGTTTCACCTTTCGAAATTTTGTCTGACATAGACATGATAAATAATTTTCCATTAGACTACATGCATCTAGTATGTCTGGGAGTGACGAAAAAATTGATACATTTATGGATAAAAGGTCATCATATACCACGTTTACGTGCAATGGATATAAATGCATTATCGAGAGATATAATTATGTTACATAAATGTATACCAATTGAATTCGCACGTCACACACGTGGTATAAATGAGGTAGATCGATGGAAAGCAACTGAATTTAGATTGTTTCTTCTATATCTTGGCCCCATAGTTTTAGAAAAATATTTACATAAAGATTATCTGAAACATTTCTATGTTTTCCACACTGCCATAAGAATTTTATGTCATCCAGAAGATTGTTTGTATAATAACATATATGCAAATGAATTGTTAACATACTTTGTTAAAATATTCAAAGTATTGTATGGCGAAACAAATTTAGTTTTTAATGTACACAATCTGATACACATTTGTCAAGACGTCAAGATGTATGGACCTCTCGATACATTTAGTGCATTTCCATTTGAGAATTATTTGAAAACATTGAAAAGGATGTTACGCAAATCTGAAAAGCCATTATCGCAATTAAACAACAGGTTTCATGAATATACAACACGATATACAACTAATATGAAAAACTGCAATATAGATGAACCATTATTTTTGAAACCAGATGGAAAGAACTTACCTCTTAAATGTACGTACTCGCATAAACAGATAAAATTTAAATATTTTATGCTAACAGCCAAATCTCCGGATAATTGCTGTTATTTAAAGGATGGATCTGTCTTTCGTATTAAATATATTGGATACAAGGATAAAGTTCGCGTTGTTCTAGGAAATAAATATATTGACCTTCAACCCATACTAACATGTCCTTGCAACTCCCAAAATATGAACATACATATGTCAAATGGTCAAATACAAGATCTACAGATAGTACCTATTACACAAATTGCCACTAAAGGTTTTGAAATATTTTATAATGAAATGTATTATGTAATGCCTCTTCTGCATTTTTAATTTTTTGGGAAAATGCTAAAAAAAAATCAAGTTTATATTGATATTTATAATACTTATGGAGGTAATTTATAAGCTTAAAATTTATATCTTTTAAGAAAATGCATTTCTCTAAAGAAACTTTTGTGAGTATAATTGCCGTGTTTGTAAAAATGTTTCAGATGTATAAGATTGTATTTTGCGAAGACTGGTGCTCTATAGTACCAGAGTCATGGATCAATTTGAAAGATAATACATTTAAATGGCCTCCGAAAGGATTAAAAGTGTCTGTTGCAATACAAAAAGGCTTTCTTTCAAATGATAGTTGGAGTACAAAATCTTTTCGACACGTTATAGGGCCATATGGTATTTATAAACAAATGATTTACACACGTATTTCATTTTGAATATATACGTGAATATTAGAAAATACTTATTAGATACTTAATTATTTTTGTAGACACTTATGAGATGGCTAGACAAATGGAGAAAAAGGCATCATATATTTCTACTTCAGAAGAAGGGCAATTAAAACAACTCAGTCAACCATCTCCGCAAGAAACGAAGAAAAGGCTAATAAAAAAACCTCGATTTTACGACGATGTACAAAATGAACATGATAATAGTAAGTGATAGTATTATTTATTTCTCACATATAATGCAGTGCGGTCCATAAATTCTGAGATTAATTTTTTTACAGTAATATCAGTAACGCCATTTTTAAATCATTACTCGAGCAATATATATAAATAAAAATGCATATGGGGTGTTCTCTGTTAAATCGGCCATCCCTTTGCCCATTTCAATTCTTGTATATCGGCAATTCTTGTATTCTTGCATTCTAATATATCAGCTAAAATAAAATTTTATATATACCTATAATATATAGATATATTACTCTTTTTTTAAGCTCATTACATCGATAAAAACACGTTGACAAAATAACAATAAGTTACTCGATATCAGCTATAATTATCTATAATATAAAAATAAAAGTATTCAAATTTTACATAAAATTAATTAAGACTTATGGATACATATATAGCTTGGGTAATAATTTACAAATAATACTATCAATATTGTCGTAAAAAAATTAGTTTCAAAACTTGTGAACAGCACCATGTATATATTTAAATTCAACATTGTATACATTGTAATTAATAATACGAAATATATTTTACAGCATGTACAAGAAAGAAAACATTGTGTACCATGTCCTCCTTCTACATATAAAAAAAAAGTAGTTTCTTTGTCATCTCCTTGTACATATAAAAAAAAATTGGATTCTTCATATGTTATATTAGAAAAAATGAATTCGTTTCCATCTCGTTCAACATATAAACAAATATCTACAAATGCAAATATTGATAATAATACAATGGAATTGAAGGGTAGGTTTCAGTTATTATATACTGCGTTCAATCTCCTGAGTACTTGCTGTGGTAACATTGGATCGTCATAAACGAGAAATTACACGTTAATTTTTATTGCATGGCATTTATAAAGAGAAGTTGGATAAAATGAAATAATGAGATCGCTTTAAAACACTTGTAAAAATGGACTAAAGCTAACCCCTCCTGACAAAAACAATAAATATAGCAATAAATAGTTGTAAAAGACACGTGAAGTGTGTTTACCAGCGTTTACTTAACGTGCATGTGTAGTGTATATTCATTTCATGTATCTTTTACGACTATTTACTGATATTTACTGGAGAAGTTAAGGATAGCTGTAGCCTATTTTTCAAGTGTTTTAAAGCGATCTCATTATTTGATTTTATTCAAATTCTCTTTAAAAATTAACGTGTTATCTCTCCATAATGTCATAATCCACAATGTTGCCATCGTTTACGACGATTCAGAAACGTTTGGAAACTAATTGTAAGTACAAGTAAATACAACTTAGATGCTACATTATACTTTTCAGAACATATGAAAAGGACAAAAGATAGAACATTGCCAAATACAAGTAATTGTGCACTTAATGTTATACCACAATCTATTATCGAAGCATCAACTAGTATTGGAAAAGGTATATGTGAGGGAGAATTTAATGGTAAAAATAAATCTTTTTTTACACTTTTGAGGCTTTCACGGGTATTTTCTTCAATTATACCAAAAGGTTTGCGGGTTATCGCCGTGTCTTTCTTCATTATTAATGCCAACGTTTCGTGAATGGTATACGGTTGCGATAACCCGCAAACCTTTTGGTATAAATCTTTTTTTGTTGCATACTTTTATTTCTGTGTGTAAAGATGATATTATTTACAATTACAATAAAAAAGGTATTGAAATGTTTTTAAATAAACAAAAATGTATGAATGTATATGATATATTTTAGTTGTGTACAATAATGACAATGATGAATGTATTAATGGCTGTAATATGATACTGCAAAGTACTGAAGTGAAAAGTACAGGCTCAAATGAAGATACAGACTCAAATGAAGAATTTAACATGAATGATGAACGCAATAGAAATGATAAACAGTGCGAACTGGAATCTGCGGTGATAGACAGTATGAAAAAAAATTTATTATTTTTTAAAGTATATTAATTAAATCTTTTCCACATTTTATAACTGCTTTTTAGATGTTGAAAATGTTCGAGATGTAACGAATGAAGCAAGTTGCCATAATACTAGATGCCGTGGTAAGTTATTATTACTAAAAACAAAATAAAAATTTTTTTGTTTTCCCTTATTTTGTATATCAGAATTCTTACATTTTATTTTAGACTTTTTTAAAATAAATTTATCTTTTATTTTATATAGATACATGCCATGCCACACAACAAATCATAATCAAACAGTTACAAAAAAATGAAAAAAAGCTAAATTTATTGATAAATTTAGTAAAAAATCCAGTAGTTGCTGATACAATTGAATATGAAAAAGCATTAATACCCGAGTTTCCTTTAACGTCCTTGGATGATTTATTAAAATTTGAAGAAGAGCTTCAATCTGACAGACAGATTAGAATACAGTTCGTAAGTATTTTTGTATATATATATATATATATTTCTGTATAAATAATTGATTTTTTCATATTCAACTAATTGATCAATTTCTTATAGCTCACGGTTTACGACTCTATTGTAGAAATATATTACCAAATTCCCACGAAGCGTGAACCACGAACATGAGCGTAGGCGTTAGCACAATTTTTCCAGGTGGAGGCATGAATTGTGCCTTGGCCTGGAAAAAATTCTGCTAACGCCTATGTTCACTTTCGTGGTTTACGCCTCGTGGGAATTTGGTAATTAGAATTCGATATTTAATAACGGAGATATTAAGAGAGATCACTATACCTAATTACCTACCTACCTATACTGGCCATGTCACCTTCTCTATTATTAATTATTTATATAATAAATATAATATTAATCTAATTATATTGAGTGTAACAAGATTTTTTTTGTACAGAAAGACAGCATTGCATTAATTGGTTGCAAAACGTATACTCAGAAGACACGGAATATTTTAAAAACTTTTTTAGATGATGCTGTATGTAAAAAATTATCATGGACTGGACATAAGGGATCAATGGCAATTAAAGACTTCAACTTTGTCGGTATTATAAGAGGTAATTTAAGTTTTTTGCGAATATCACACAATGTGTATACTTTCTCTGTACATGTTAATATAACATTGCTAATAAACTATTAACATACATTACTATCAACACTGTTAATATAACATATAAAAGTTATTTTGTAATTCTTTCAGATTATGTATCAACTAGGGATAAATGCAGCCCATATGAAGTTGCAAAAGTAATCCAAGAATGGTTGCGGCGCGCAGGAGATCGTATAAATTACCAAACAAAGAAATACGCAAATATAAATGCAGCTAAAAATATAAGTGCGGAGCAAAATATAGATATGGCGCAAATTTTTAATGTTGCAGAAAATATAAATGCTGTGCAAAATGTAAATGCGCCGCAAAATATAGATATGGCGCAACTTTTTAATGTTGTTGAAAATTTAAATGCTCAAAATGTAAATGCGGTGCGGACTGTAGACATAGAGCAAATTTTAAACGCTGCGGAAATTATAAATGCATAGCAACTACTGCGTAACCAAAGAAATAAATTTTATATTTCTTCTTCTAAGTTTGGTTGGCCCAGGTTCAAACATCCCAAGCCAAAAAAATTGAAAAGTCTTAGAATTTACGAATGTCACATTGGAATTGGTACCCGGGAATGTCGCGTTGGCACCTACTTGGAATTTGCTAGAGATGTGATACCACGGATTGTGAAGCAAAGATACAACGCGATAGTAATGGCGATCATGGAACACGCTAGTTTTGGATATCAGGTTACACATTTATATACAACATAATTGTATAGAATTAATTATATAATTAGATATATGTGTACACAAGTGTCAGCTCTGTGCTTTTTTTCAAAATCAAAGGTAACTTCCTTCTATGCGGTTTGGTCTCGCCACGGAAATCTAGAAGAGTTAAAAGAGTTAGTGGACGTGGCACATCAGCATAATCTCTATGTTTTGCTGGATGTAGTCCATTCACATGCTTCGAAAAATACTTTGGACGGACTGAACATGTTTGATGGTACAGATGCATGTTTTTTCCATAGCGGTTCTCGTGGCGAACAATCGCTGTGGGATAGCAGGCTGTTCAATTATGCAAAATATGAGGTACTTCGGTTCCTACTATCCAATTTACGTTGGTATATTGAGGAATATAGTTTTGATGAATTCAGGTATTTCATTATTTTATAAAAATAGATATAATTGTACAAAACTTCATGACTTTCATAAAAAATAGAATAGAATATTTTATTGAAATTGCAATTATTTGGTAGATTTGATGGCGTTACATCAATGTTGTATCACTCAAGAGGCTTGGGACAAGGTTTCAGTGGTCATTATGATGAATATTACGGTTTGAATGTTGATGTGGAAGGCATAATATATTTGATGCTTGCTAACCATATGCTGCATGAAATATATTCTGAAATCGTCACAATTGCCGAAGATGTTAGTGGAATGCCAGGTGTTTGCAGGTACAAGACTTATTAAAGCAGATAAGAATTATCAAGAA
>NW_017276359.1:0-5445 GCF_001594065.2 Cyphomyrmex costatus | reverse complement strand
ATATATATACATATAAATAATTTCATAAATATTTCGCAAATACTCAAGACCTGTCACCGAAGGTGGTATAGGATTTGACTACCGTTTAGCCATGGAAATTCCTGACAAATGGATTAAATTGTTAAAAGAGGTAAATGATGATGACTGGAAGGTTGGCGACATTTGCTGGACACTCTCCAATCGAAGATGGATGGAGAAAGCGGTCGCTTACTCCGAGTCTCACGATCAGGCTTTCGTTGGTGATAAGACGATTGCATTCTGGCTCTTGGATAAGGAGATGTATACACACATGAGTACTTTAAGTTCACATAGTGATATCATCTCTCGTGGCATTGCCCTTCACAATCTAATCACGCTGATCACGCATACTTTGGGCGGCGAAGCTTATTTAAACTTCATAGGTGAGTAATAAATAAGTAATAGATAATTTTAGATTAATTTCTTACTGTGTATGACTATGTGAACGATTGCATCTCAAGATATATATGTATCAAAATTTATTCAAATCACAATTGAATAAGAATGTGAGCAATCACAAATACTCTGATATACATATCTTGCAGGCAATGAATTTGGTCATCCTGACTGGCTTGACTTTTCAAGGATCGGAAATGCAGATAGCTATCATTATGCCAGACGTCAGTGGAATTTAGTAGATGACGAATTACTCAAGCATAAATATATGAACAATTGGGATCGCGCTGTGAATATGCTCGAAGAGAAGTATGGATGGTTACAGGTCATCCTGTAAATAGTTTTATAAGTTTGTATTTATTTGAGTGATTTTGATATTCGACAATAAAGATTTAAAGAAATTTAAAAAGTCAAGAGTGATAAATTTCAATTTATAGGGTTATTTGAGCTGGAAGCACGAAGATGACAAAGTGATCGTCTTTGATCGAGATGATCTCACATTCGTCTTTAATTTTCATCCAGTCAAGTCGCTGATTATCCGGTCGGTATAAAAAACCCAGGAACGTACAAGATCGTTTTGTGCAACGACGATGAACAATTTGGAGGAGAATGTCGCGTAAACACAAACGTGCATTTGCGCAACCAGAATCATTTTCTGCGTTTTTACAAAAGTTGTAAAGCTTGAAGGAAGACATAAGAGAGTACTTATTGGTTCGACCTTGAATGGTATTGTCCGTATTACAGCAAGGTCACTTCGAAATTTTTAAATGGAATTCCCTATTTTTTTATTATATATTCTTGTAGCTTATATCCAAAAATACTGTAATAATATGCAATAAAATCCAGAGGGTTCCATTTAAAAAATTCAAAGTGATGTTGCCTTGTGAAGTGACCTTAACAATGCCACCCAATATCAAATCAAAATGGTATCCTTTTTATGTTTCCCTTCAAATTTTTTTATCTTTCATACATTTAAAGATATTTCGATGTTCAAGTGAAAATAATAAAGTTCAGTTATTTAATGAATAACCCAGTATCCGAAAAACCAGAATTTTTAATTCAGCAATAACTACACGAATCATATTCTATCTATTTCAATTCTTGATGAATTGAAATAGATAAAAATGAATTCGTGTAGTCATTGCCGAATGCAAAATTCCGATTTTTCAGATACTGGGAAATGCAGTAAAAAAAAAATAAATATATATATATAAAACTTTTATTTAAGTATTGTAAATTGTAAAATGTTTTATTAAAGTTAATGTTCTTTTATAAACACTACATAATGACCTGTTCTATTATATACCTGTAACTTAGACGTAATGTAAAATAATATAGGGTTTCGATTGTTGTATATCTTGAAATAAGATAAAAATTACAAAAGTGAGCAAATTTACTAAAATTTAATATTCTAGTAAATTTATTCACTTTTGTAATTTTCATCTTGTTTCAAGATATAATTCACCCCCTCATTTTTTGACATTACAATTTCGGTAGGTCAGGATTAGGTTATATTGGCAGAATTTCGATATACACCGCCAATACCATGAAAATTTAATAAAAATCTTATTAGATTTTCATAGTACTGGCGGTGTATATCGAAATTCTGCCAATATAACCTGATTTAATCTAGAAAAATCGTTATGTCCAAACTTAATCTGAAAAATGTCTGAACAATGACATTATAGAATGTCTCGAAGACGTCTTATAGACCATTATAGGAAATGTCTGGAAGACATCCATCGAAATGTCTAAAATATATCTAACATGACGTCTGACAGACGTGTAATAAGACTACTAAAAGACAGACATAAGGCGCCTTTTAAAGACGCCTTAAAGATGCCTTTTAGTAAAATTTTTCGGACGTCCTACAGAATTTTATGACGTCTCTCATGGGCCTTCTACAATAAGTCATAAGTCATAAATCGGAAGTAAGAAATTAAAAATTGACGACTTTGATTGGTCCATTTCTAGCTTATGACTTATGATTTGTGACTTACAGCTTATTGTAGAAGGCCCATTAGGCGTCTTAAAGACGACTTATTGTTCACTGGGGAACATGTCCTACAGACAATGCGTTAAGTCCCTCATTGAATAACTGAACGTGTTAACCAATATATTCTTATCCAAAACTATTTTACTACTTATTAGTTATAAATCTCTGATATTTATTTTTCTTTTATATACACTGGGCAACAAAATTAACGCAACACCTGTTTCACTGTGCAAAAACAGGCAAACGGCAAACTTCAAGATAAAATAACTTCGTCAAAAATCATCGTATCCAGATTAAAAAAGCATTTTACAGCTTGAAACCTCTACTTTTCAAATCCCCACGTAGCACACCAGCGCCTGTACAGCGCTTTCGAAGCGCTGTTCAGATTGCACCTCCCAAAAGTGCTGTTAATTATGCACTTTTATTGCATGCGGATAACTCGCTAATTTCAAGTCATATTTGATCAAAAGTGAACATGCGCGTAAAAAGCGCTTTGAAAGCGTTCGCTCTTGAGAAACGATTCAAAAGCGCTTTTTTAGCAGAAACATCAAAATTTTGTAGATATTATTTAACAATATTTTATTTTCTTAAATAATATCTACAAAAGTATTTTGGATTGCTGATACGATAATAAAATTAATTAAGTTATTTATTGAAAATTTTATTAAAAAGCATAAAAATTTATTTATAAATATGAGTATCTCGGCTAGTTACTGCGGTAAGTATATAATATATAATAATTACAATATCACACAACGCGCACACACACATAAACGTGTTATGTAAAATATGTATGCGATTTAACCTCGAAATGTGTGTGTATGTGTGTGTGCATTGCAGAACGCAATTATGTAGTATCGCGTTGACAGCTGTCAACGCGTTTCTGTCTGTGATTTTTATCAGGGAGTACTCGCGTGAATCTTTAATAATGGTTACGTTTATTTTGAATTTCGCGAAACTGCGAGTAAAATAACTAGCATTTGCAGATTCCAGTTTCCGTTTTCCGGCTCCTTTCTCTGTTAGCACGGTGGACCGGGCGGATGGCGGATGGCGATGCGTCGATAAATTCATATCAGAGGTAATCTTTCAATTCTTTTAAGTTTATTTATATATATTATATTATATTACAAGAAGTTTAGAAAGTCTATATCCGTTTGGCATAAGATTTATGGTGTTGAATGCTTTATATTTGTTATGTGGCTTTTAAAACTACAAGTAACCTTAAACTTTTGTAAGTAGAATATAACTTTCTAAACTTCATGTGGTAAGAATCTAGCGTATTATTGCGTGATAATATATATATACCATATAAGCTGTATATGTATGTATAGAGTATACTTAACTAATCTTTATGTTTCAGTTTTATCACTCTTTGTTATAACTATTTTTCATTTATTGCCAAGTGTCGTAACATGGATTATAATTGTACTTGTAAGCATTGCTTCTACAGGTAAGTAATTGCATTTTGAAAAACCATTAATTTACAAGAAAATCTAGCTTTTCAGTGAATGTATGTACATATGTGTCATAAATTAAATCTATAAATGGACAATGTTGCAGCAACAATTAATAAATATATCAATAAATGATATGTGCACTCGCAGAAATAAATCTATCAAAACAAGAATAGAGAGACTTATCAAGATAATATTTTTACGAAATTGTAATAATTGCTTAAATATTGTACATCTATTGTTGATTAATGATTGAACATGAAATTTATTCAAGTTGCTTAATTACTACTCATAAAATCTTTAATTCCGATCTATTCTTTTTATTCCTTAGCAATGGCTGGCAACATAATTCCAGCGATCGTTACCACCAATGCTATTATCGCGGGCATAGTGGTCCTCTATGTCTTCCGAGTTCTTGAGAACAATCTACGAGCCTGCAGATCTGTCTATTTACGCTTGAAGATGAATCACCGCAATCAACTACTGGTTCCAGAAAAGTCAGTGAATCCGCCTAATCCACAGTGTTATGTTTGCGCACCTGTCCCGCAGGCTACGCTGGCAGTTGACACTACTAGTATGACTATTAAAGAACTAGAGGAGCTGGTACTTAAGAATAGACTCAACATGATCGCCCCTGATGTAATGATCGATGGAACTGGTGCAGTCGTCATTAGCAGCGAGGAAGGCGAAATGGAAGGCAATAACAACAAAAAATTGGAGGAGCTAGGAATAAAAAATGGAACGATTTTCAAGGTCGACGACTTTCAGCAGAATTATTCGTTGACCGTTTTTATTATTTACCGGGAGAAACCTGATCCAAAAGATGATAGTCCACAATTTTTAATATTGGCAGATAAGAACGCGTTTCAACCAAAGGAAAACGAAGAAGAGAAAACGGAGAAGTCTTCTTCCAGCTCTAACGGACAAGTAAGCACGCGGAGAAATATTTCTCTTAATTTTGTTGTTTATTTATTTGCTAAAAAAATATGTTTTTGCAGAACGTGATAGACACATCGAAGGTAGCTAAGAAGCGCAAAAATAATACCGAAGCAGAAGTTGTAGCTAAGAAACGGTCTGGATACTTGTACACCAAAAGATTTCAGATGATTTTTGTCAAACATCAAGGAATTCTAGAAAAGCAAAGAAACATCTTTTGATGAACAACGTGTTTATGTGCATTTTTACGTAATTTTTAAATATTATATTATACTTAATTTTATATATTTGCTCTAGCGTTTTGTATTTGGCTCATTGCCCTTTTTATTATTCATATTTTTTTTAATTATTAAATGTTTAGATTATTTTAACATTACACATTTTATTTTTTTTCAGTTTTATTTATTAATCAAATAATCTATAATATCACATAAGCGTTCATTTCGAAAACATTCTTCTATCCACTTACATTTTACAATTTTTGCCGATATTTGCTCACGTGCTTTTACGTTTCTTATAATAGTGCTTGTCTCATTATCTTCTACAAAAATATGTGTGACAGAATCTTCACAGTTATCTCTTATTATACCTGACATAAAACGAAATTTATATTGAGCAAGACACGACTTATTCTCAAAAAATCCA
>NW_017276358.1:1670-2847 GCF_001594065.2 Cyphomyrmex costatus | reverse complement strand
ATTACATTACGGAGTTGTACATAATACATAAAATAAAAACAATTTTAAGACGGTCCTGAAAATATATGATTGCTTCAAATTCTAAGAACCTTAATATCCTGAACGTGTAGATACATACCACTTGAAATTGATACTACAATAATGTATAATAGAAAACAAAGAGAATTAACAATCAAATTTCACTAAAGTTTCATTACTTGCAAAATTAATCGCATGCGAAGTATTCATATTAACATAACGGTTAAATTTTCGGTTGGTCCCGAAAATGTACATTGTACATTTAAGTGGTGATTTCCGGTACCGTTTATAAAACGCTTTTAATTTATTTAGTATGTACAATCTACAAATGTAATAACTGTTCGCATTGTTTATATTAATTATTAACACGATCGCATTGTTCTCATACACGATAAGACGAGATTATTATTTCGGAACACGAAGTTGGCAGATTTATTGAATTCGTGAATGTAACATATCGTGTGGGAAAGAAGGAACTCATATTAACCTCTGAAAATTAATATATTTTTCGTTCATCAATCCCGTGCGTTATTTCATTAAAGGAATACTAGAGACGCCAGTATTATCGATAAAAATCTATCGTTTTTAACGTTTTCGTTCCTGTCTAATTTCTTCTTAATAGATCCAGAGAGATTAAAAATTCCTTCTCCACAATTAAAATTTTCATGCTAACGTACTTGTTCCTGGGGTATGTCGTATTGAATGCTACAAAAAATATGAATATGCAGACTTTTTTATCCACCTTCATCTTCAGCGTTAGACGCCGCACTAAGGTTAAATGGATAAATAAGTCTGTAATATCATCCGAATATTTTAATCCTGAAGAAGGAATTTTTATTTCGTGAACCTACTACAAAAAAATTAGACAGAAACGAAAACGACAATGACGCTAATTTTATCGATAAATATAATGAAAGATAATAATAATTGACTGGTATGATTTAAAAATCTCAGAAAGTGTAAAGCCTAATTGAGTCTTGAAAACAAGATGTTAATGTTTATTACATTATGTGAATTTATTTTAAAATCTAATAAGATGCTATAGGCATCAAAAATTGGTTAGATTGAATCTCAATTTAACTTGTAAGTGATATTACTGCGGTAGTGAATATGTATGCGTCAATGCTGAAAATCTATCTGCGTCGCGGGGGGGGGGGGG
>NW_017276358.1:1061-1647 GCF_001594065.2 Cyphomyrmex costatus | reverse complement strand
AATCAAGAGACACGGTAGTGTCTCGCGCCAAGTGAACGCGAAGCGCGAGACCGCACGTGTATCTTTACGCGAGTCGATGAGTTCCGTGTACCCGAGATTATCGGATCTCACAATAAATGGCTGAATTTATCAACTTTTATATATCCATAATTTAGTTTTAGTGTTTAAATTATATTATAAATATGTTTTTATTGTCTACGTACCCTACGCAGGAAGATATCTCGATGTGAAGATGAAATGTCAAAAATTTTAACATCGGAAATGTTGTCCTTTTCACGTTTTAAACGATAGACGGCGTTAAATTGTTGTCCTTTCCACGTTTTAAACGGCAGACGGCGCTTGCTAGCATATTTTACTTTAAATCGATTAGCTGTCAACGTAATGACATTAGATAGATAAAAATCAACGATAGCAAAGGAGGATTTTTGTATCCTGTTATAAAGCAGTCAATGTCTTGAAAGTTCACGGAAAAAGTGTTCGAGGCTATGCTTTGAACTGTACTGTCGCCTCTCAAGCAATGCCGAAGAGGATAACGAACGCGAAAATCGCATGTCTAGACTTCTCGTTGCAAAAAAGCTGATCTGAA
>NW_017276358.1:0-481 GCF_001594065.2 Cyphomyrmex costatus | reverse complement strand
TGTTTATTTTTATATAACGAGTCCTTATTTCTTTTTCTATTAATTTCTTATTATTTTTCATATTCGGAATTATTTAATAATCATCTTATTATTGTATATTTTGAGGTCTAGCAGCGCCAAGTTTTTTGTACTTTTACTTTTTGAAATAAAGTATGTTATATGTCAAGAAAATATATTCCTTTCATAATTGGCGCAATTTAAAAAGATTTCATTTTATTTTGTGAGGCTAACACACTTGGCGCCTTCTTTTCTTTTTTTTTTAAAAAGGTAATTTTGTTGAGATATAATAAACATTACCATCTTGTTTTCAAGACTCGATTAGGCTTTACACTTTCTGAGATTTTTATCGATAACACAAATGGCTCACACTCGAGCACCCATATTTTACAACTTTTGATGACAATATCGATATCGATATGTTACGCAGCGTTTTTACTACATAAAATATTAGTACAACGACATTGTAACGATACCGACAATA
>NW_017276357.1:1072549-1115736 GCF_001594065.2 Cyphomyrmex costatus | reverse complement strand
TTATATGTCTGAATGTTTCAGCGCGCAATTATGGGGGGACTACATATGTAGCATATAAAAATTTACATATACTTATTATTAGCACTTTGATCCAGCTTTGACAGTTATAGGCGTTATTTTTCTTCCTTGTTTATCTAAATATTATTACCAATACAAGAAAAAATTAACATATACAATAAAGAAAATAAAAATTAGTACATCCTTTCATTACAAAGGAACCTGGGGCATAATAAAACCACGGGGTATAATGGGATATACTCGATAACTTTTTACAGAGATGCTACTAATAGTATAATAGTAATGAAATGTCAGGTAACAGTTACTGTTAGATGTATCATATTACATAATATTATCAGTTGTGCTATTATATTTTTACCTGAAAGTTACTAAAAATTGTTCGCTGTGCTATCCGCGACTTAGTTACAGTTCTTTTGATATAATCACCTAAGATAAGCAATAATAAAATTCTGTTTTTTATTACCACAAGTAAATTTATCTTATTAAACGATCTTTTCTTGTCACTTTAGTAAAATATATATAAATATATTGATTATCTATGGTATTTCATATCTTCTAAATTAAATTTATGTACTTCGAGGCATAATGGTGCATTAGTACAAATGGTGCAATAGCTGCACTGTGCATTGATGCTCATAAATGTATATTATGTTTTGCAAATTCTATATTTATAAATGCAAACATTATTGCAATCATACACGAAATTTTAATTTTTATTCTTGTTTAGTAATAACAGTATACCTATATAATGTATCAAATATAGGATTAATAATAAAAAATTAATAATTAAAAGTGCAAAATAATGTACTTCTAATTGTATTACGCGTTCTGAGACATTTTTAAACAATGTTCAATATTAGTTTTTGGAAAATAAATAAGTTTTATGTGTTATTCTATTATATAAATGATAGGGAGAAGTCGCCTATATCGTACTCCCTAAGGTTTAAATAAAATTGTAACAAAACCCTTACGGAAAAAAACTATTGGTAAATGGTGAAATGGCCAATAGTAATTTGGCCAATAGTTAGTACTGTTGGTGAATAGTTACTATTGATCATTAGTTACTGTTGGCCAATAGTTATTATTGGTCAATAGTCTCTCGTAAAAAAGGTTAGTTTTCTCTAATTACTGTTAGATTGTTAAAATAAGTATTACTAATTAGCATCAATTTTAGAATGAAATCGTGAAAAAAAAATTTTTCTCAAGAAAAATTATCCTAAATTCGAGAATTAATTTTTTTTCATGATATTTCCCAAACAATCGCCCATCCGAAGTTGTACCACGAACCTCGTTGCTTAACCTTGAAAATCGTACGGGAACTGCTGTACTTCGATGACCCACGAATCTGTATATGTGAACGTCTATATAATTGTGATATATCTGTTCAATGGAAATATTAAAAATAGATGGTTTATGTGTTTATGATAGTGTATGATTAGTGTATGTATTATTTCCGCAAGTGTAATGCGCATGACGTATCATTTTTTATCTTTGTTTTTCATCGAATATTAAAGGATATAATGATACATCAAATAATAATGCACAAATAATAACAAATAATTGATTAAAATCGATTTCTTTATTCAAATTTGTATAAAAATTATTTCCGCAAGTGCAGAAATGTATTAGGCGAATAGTTACTATTGGATCCAATATTATTCAAACTATTGAAGTCTTAATAGTAACTATTGAAGCATCAATAGTAACTACTGGAGTCTCAGTAGTAACTACTGGAACACCAATAGTAACTATTGATTCTTAATAGTATTTTTCCGTAAGGGAAGTACTGAAGAGATCAGAATATTTCTGTACTCACATTAAACTTTGGTTCATTGGCAATAAAACAAAACGATACTTTTGTGAAAATAAACATTAGATAAATTGTTGTTTAAATTATTACAGATTAAAAAAAAATAGCTTTCGGTATGATTTGGAGACCGGGTCGTTAAATTGTACCATCTGGTTCCTAAATCGTACTTATAACCTAGCAAACAAGCTAACATTGCTTATTGTCATTTTGACATTAAAATTACATCTTTAACGTCAAAATGACGGTAAATAATGTCAATTTGTGCATTAGACCTTGCATACATAGACTGCATTCCGTTATTCACTGCGTTCTATAATTTATAATTTGGAATTAAGTGTGGAAAAATGTTAAGAAATTGCGTATTCGTACTTGTAATACTGTTGAAAGCCAGTAAAAATCAGTATATTAAAAAATCTTGTTCTTCGGAGTCCTTATATATTCTTCAGAGTTATAAGTCTTTTAATAATTATTCACGTCCGATGCTAATAGGTATCTAACTTATAAACGTAACCTATCAATGTGTACGAACCACAAGGAGATTATGGCTAAACTCTCGTCACTTGCGAAAATCGTACCAGCACAATATAAAGACCAGCGACAAGTACGATTTACCCAACTCCCTCTATTTTTACAAATTTTCCAATAGCAACATAACTTACATATATTTTACTAATTTGATGGTATACTCGAAAAGAGTTTAAACATCAATTATAACCCTGAAAGACACTATAATTCAATTATACCCATCTTGTACTGATAATACCTTAGGTAAATTGTACCAAAACTTAGATCAGATACTGAACAAAATCAATTTTGAATGTCACTTGTAAACAGACGACTCGATGACAAAACAAAAATGATAGTTCTTATTAACCTATGTTATCAGCGTCACATTAGTGTCATTATCTTTAAAAAGATATTTCGTTAGAAAATAAAATGGAAATACGATTTAACCGTCGGTATGATTTAAACAACTCTACCCTACATACATCAGTGAGGTTAATGCACACTTTCGCTAAAATAATAATTTCGTCCTGTTAACCTATTCGATCTTTTGCAATAAAATTAAGATTTTCCTTATAATATAAATACTCCAAAAAAATATTATAGTGTATAACATAGTTGTGTGATTATTTTAAAATGTTTAAAACTTTGATCAAACCTTACTATAATTATTATGTCCTGAATTCCCCTGTATATCTATCTTTTTATATTGTATAAAATAAGTCTCTTTTTTTCAGGTCAGGAGTTAGCCAATTTGCTGATTTGCGAGAAAATAGAAAACATCATTTGTTCACATTCAATATGACAAGGTAAGATATATTATATTAATATAGCGCCAGAGGCGGCGACTGTCAATTCGCCATGTGTGGAGTTGGACAACTTGATCGTGGAAAGTGGGAGGGAGAGCAAAAAATTTCCAGAACTCATTTAATCTCCATATTAAAATCTCTTTACAATCGTAATAAATGATGAGCAACGAAATTATAAATTTCAAGATCCAGCTTGACGGTAAATGGCTTATTCTCGTCGGTATTTAGAAATTATAAATATTTTATAAATATTTATAGTTTAACTTGAAGCATACTTAAATTAACTCATAAAACGAAACTTGATTAAAAAAAGAAAAAGTTTAATAAATTTAATCTTCTAGAGCAAACGTTGAATTTTATTTTTTATAATGAATTCATCCATAAGTGCAGCAATATCTAAAGTTTCGGCAATCTCGGAGTGCACATGCAATATAGCGGCTGAATTCAATCGAATTTGCTGCATCGTGTAGAACGCAAATACGTTTTTAATCTTCTCAATACAGAAAAAGAACGTTCCGCAGTTCACGACGTCATCGGATATTGTTAAACAGTATTTGAATTAGTTTTGTATACTTCGAAACCAAGTCTTTCACGACCTTATCTTTTCGAAGAACTGTAACAACCACTGTAAAAGTTCCAAAAAATTTAACTATTTTTAGTTTAACACTTTATTTTCAAAAAATTCTGATGTGTGGAATATTCCACACACACACACCACAAAAGTCGCCGCCCATGCGACAAGATATGTATGAAATTTTATAGCTTAGAAATTTGTATGTATGGAGTGCTCCAGACCGACCCTACTGAAGTCGCCGGCTCTGGTTAGCGTAATATTATTAGTTAATTTTTATAAATTATTATAGAAAGAGAAAAATATGATAAAATTTTTATTTGATCTAAATCAATCGAACCATAATTTAACCATTTTTTTCTAAACTATTTTCAAAACAAACCAATGTCACACTCTTTATAAGGATATAATACGCGTTCTCTTACAACGTTAGCATAATTAATGGTCCCCTAGCAATAACTTATACACCCGCACCCTACCATTAGCTCTAAATATTTATGGCCTCATTCATTCATTTTATGTTTCAATTCAAACGTATTAATGTGACTTGTTTGCTTTTACAAATAGTAAATTAAAGTTTATTTATTTTATATCTTGTTTTATTAATTTGTTTATTTTATTAACTTATTTTATAATATTTTAGCGTGTGAATTTATAAATATTAATTTTGTAAAAAAAATTCGTAGATACCTATATAAAGTTATTAATTACAGTTTTGAAAATATTTTTAAATATTTTCAGAAATCAATAAAATATAAAAGAAATCTAAAAATAATCAAAATACTTTTAATTCGTGTAATATAGTTATGGATTATTGCATCTTAATTATTAATTTTTTTTGTAAAATTTATTATAATGTCTCTGTAAATTATTTAATCCGATTTCAATTATTTTTTCTTTTGGTCGACAAGTATCGATTACTCTAACATTAAACTTATCATTTTCCAAGGCTTGCCATAAAAAATGCAACGTATCATGAACGTTAAGTAGAAATTTCGAAATAGTTTCTGGTATTATTTTTATTGTAATTTATTATAAAACATTTAATAACTCTAGTTGAATTACGTGTTTTATTGCAATATAATTCTAACATTCAAGGACTCTCATGTCTTTGAGGTTTCTACTAACCGCAGTTATCCTTCAACACCTTACCCCGCTTGCAGGATAGTTTCTCAACCGGTAAGGCAGATCACTCGTAAGCTTAACGAGTCTCAAACATGTTAAATAAATTGGTCGTCAATTACTACTGGATTATAATAGCTGTCCTCGGTCATTCTCTTTTTTTATTACGAACTTGTTTTGCTCTTGATAATCTTTCTACTACTTTTTTTATCTCACAAGAAACTCGTTTATACATCTTTCGATCATTACCATACTCACAAATGTCAATATTCTTGTTTTAGTTATTATTAATTTGTATTGTAAAAAAATTAACGTATAAATATTATACTCTTTATCTTATAATTTATAAATGCATTTTATAATTTATATGCAACGTGAAAATGGATAGCGACAACTGTCTTGTTTATAACGATGGCAGCAGTAATAGTTTAAATTTATATAATTTATAAATGCATTTTATAATTTATATGCAACGTGAAAATGGATAGCGACAACTGTCTTGTTTATAACGATGGCAGCAGTAATAGTTTAAATTTAGAATTTTTGAGACAAAATTTATATAACATTTTATATATTATATATATGCATCGATGGTTATTCAATTTCTATCGACTGCGAAAATTACAGAAAATTCGATGCAACTTTTGCAATCAGGTGATGACACGAAGGACCACCAGATGGCAAAGAAAGCATCTTCCGAATCCTTACTATACGATTCTATTCCTGATGCGCTGTCGATCAATATGTAGTGTGCTAATGAATAATATTTTTTTTAATACAAAGTAATAATAATATGGCTCAACAAAAATAAAATTTAAAATAAATTAGAAGGGCTACAAAACAATATCAATAATACACATTGTTTTCGGTTCGTAGCTTTTCTAATTTATTTTGAATTTTATTTCCTTTTAAATTTATTAATTGTTGATGGTGTAATTAAACAAGAATGATATTATTATTTTAATTAATTATTATTTTAAGAATGATACTGTCTAGTTGGAAAGGCTATTGTAAAAATACGTCAATTCATTTTAGATTATATTTAGAGTATCAGTAAAAATTAAATTATTATATAATTAAAATAAGTTGTTAAGATTTTACTTTTTATATTATTAATACTCCCATAATCAAAGAAATTTTTATTTATTCATATTATCTTCAAATTAGATGCTATATTTAACATTGTGCTTTTTAAATTTTTTAAAAATTCAGTAAGACATAATTCATTGTTTTATAAGAAAATATCCAATTTATTTTTAATGTCACACACATATACATGTTTTGCATTTTAAATCTCACAATATTTCATTCATTTGAAAAAAAGGTACCAATATAATATTCATCTTAAAATGTTAGTATTATGTTTAGATATTAATTAAATGTTATTGAATTAAATTAAAAAACAGAGATACGATTTGTAAATGAGTATGAATGTGTCAAATAAAGAGCGATGAAATAGAGAGAAAGAAGGAATTAGCTTCAACCAAGCAGTGCATTGAACCACTGCTTGGAGGAAAGTGGACGAGCCAAAATCATCAGAGGGGTGAGGAATGAATGCTTAGCAAGAGCACAGATTTGTCCGACTCGGGTGCAATGGCCTCTTCGTATTCATGTTCGTCTTTTCATACGTCTCCTAATCCTTATTTTTGTTTCATTGCTTTGGCTTTTATTGAAGATCCATAGAATGTACGTCATATTATATTCATATGTATTTTTATGTCAATAGTATGCGATGATATTTGTGCCTCTGTTGATAATATTTGTTTCTATTTTGTTATGTAAAATATTAGGATATTATAATAATACAAACCACTGAATTTGTATACTTAATTGGCACGCTAACTTGTCATTTAAAATTAGACTACATTATCATGATGACAGAATTTATCGAAACAGCACGATACTAAACAGATAGTAAGCACTTGAATTGACTTTTATCGGTAAACTTATCAAATCATTAAAACGATATTTGACACCAAAGGATATCTGTGAAATTAGTTAGTCGCTGTAAACGCCGTTTTAAAAAAAAGCATTTAGGCCCATTTTTGAGTATCTATATATGGCCCGTTATACCTTCCCCATTCATATATAGTGACTTTCCTCACGCCCCCACCATATTCGACACGCGCCCTTCTACGCTATAAGCTTAAAGGCCCTGACTTTTACGATTCTGTTCAAGTGGTCATAAAATCGAAGTTTATTGCCGTCATGATTTTCAAGTAAACGGGCTGCCACCTGTCGGAGTCTCGCAAAAGCGAAAACTGCATTGAGTCTTCATCAACGGCACCTCATCAAATTAAAAGCTTAATAAGCTTTTATGTGATTTATATTGTACGATTTGTCAACGTAGCAATCGATGATGCGCGTAATGTATACCTACAGCAAAGCTACTGATATCTAATGGAAGTATAACTTTAGTATATTTTTTTTATATTTACTATCTACGTTATTCATAATAATAAAAAACAGGATATGTAACAGTTAATTTTTATAGTTGATTGTCTATAGCAGATTGTTTAAACATGTCGTGGATGTCGTTCCGTTTACTTGGAACGATTCAATCATTTGATATATTTATATATATATATCTATTTAAGTATTAAAAATATTCGAAATTAGATATCTCTCGTGTATTTTTGAAAGTATAGCAGGTGACTAATACTCTAAGCGTTTATAATGGCAAGAGCGCGTAAGCAAATAACTAGGGTCAGCTCCGGCTCGCAGCTTATGATGGGCATTACTCGGCTCGTTACGGAATAATTTACGAGGTGCGAACCGCGGGGACGATAATCCAGCGACATTTACATCCCAATAAACACTCCCGATACTAGTGGCGCGCGCCGTAGAAGTTGCTTGCTCGACTGGCCTTATATGAGCTCACTTTTACGACATTTTAATTGTACGATCATCATTTAATTGATCTGTAAAACAACGGTATAGCTCATAAAAGGCATTTATGATAACATCACATTACATTTATCCTCGCATCATCAAGTATTCTCGATATCAGACCGGTTCGATCTAATGCGATCTTAAATATATAATCAAGGTGTTTTATAATACTTTTCATTCCTAAACCTGTTTACTATCTCGTTTAGCATTCAACTTGTCGATCAGGTTATTCAGTGTCACGATGAATTTACGACGATGCTACCGCAATAACGATAATCGCGAGATAGCTCGTTGATGTTGGTCGTTTGAATGTCTGAATGGATCTGGCCAGATTAGTTCGCTACAAGACTGAAAGGTGGCGGTACACGTATCCCCACGAACGAGCGTAGAGGAGAGAAAGAGAAGGCAGAAACATTGCGTGACGTACGGTTCTCCGTCTCTCTTCCTCTCTCTCTCTCTCTCTCTCTCCAGTACGGTACAGACACAGCGTGCCGGTACCTCGCGCGCGCTCTGGTAGTGGGAGTCTGCGGGGCGGTGCCTAGCCGTTCATGGGCGTCGTTCCGACTTGGAACTACTTTCACACGGCGTAGGAACTTTCATGCCACACCAGCGCGGTATTCGTGACGAATTCAATTCTGATTGGTCCTTAAGTATAACCTCCTCCCTTAGCGGCACGTTCTCTCCCTCCTCGTCACTATCGCAACAGCACTCGCTCCGTTTCGTCTCGCTCTTAGCTGTTGCAATTGCGCATAACGTTCTTTCTTTTCCTCTTTACCTTCCTCTACCCCACCTTCTTATTCGTTTCTGCTCGTGTCTTTACGTGCTTTCATCCCTCTCTCTATTTCCCATCTCATCTCTTCCCTTTCTTTCATATCGCGAGAAGGGAAGTTCTTTTCTCTTTCTATCTCGCACCGTCTTATCTGTCGCACGTCTCAAATGTGACGCGCACTGCGAGCGAGTACGAATTTAATCTGGCGGTACGTCGTTGAGTTACTGGTACGCTCGATAGGGGGCACTGAGGAATCGTATTGTGAGAAAGAGGGAGAGAATAGATCGAATGGGAAGGGAGAGAACGAATATCGTTGAGAGGTGGAGCGAGACAGCAGAATCAGAGGGTGAGAGAGCAATTGTGGGGAGAACGTCGGGGGTGGAAGAGGGGGACAACAACGACGGTAGATAGAGCGAGAGAGCTCAGTTATCGTGCCAGGAGGGGGATGGTATATGAGGGACAAAGAGGGATACGGCACTGCGATCTCTCCGTTAGGACGTAGTACTCTGTAGGAAGAAGAGTACGCGTGAGCGAGAAACGACGACCGGCCGAATGGGAAGGAGCGACCGTGACAGAAAGTGAGAGAGAGAGTGCATGGAGAAACGGTGATTGGTAGAACGAGGAAAGAAACTTCGGAGAGAGTGCGAGAGAAGTCGACTGCGAAGAACAGAGATAAAACGAGGTGAACGAGCGAGCGAGAGACGGACGACGGTACAGAGTGTGGCGGTACACGGGGCGCGAGAAAAGCAGTAGTGTGCCGTGGACCACCGCACTGGCATACCGTGATTCGTTACGATCTCCATCGTCCTCTGACTCGTACCGGACCTCAGTCATCAGCGAAGTCACGATACGACAAGTGCTAGTGCAGTGCGGACTAGCGGAGTCATTTTTGATTCTGTGACAGATCGACTGGCTCTTGAAGAGGCCTCGACCTGATCTCAGTCGCGATTTTAATTTATTTCAAAAGGAGGAAGAAAGAGCTAGAACCGCCCGTGAGGGTGGTCGCGTGCCGGCTGACCGAACCGTCGTCGGGCGAGCACGCGGTAGAGGAACCCACGAGCCATTTTATAGCCCGTCTTATTACCTAAGTTTATTACATCGTAACGGTTTAACGATCATCGCCTGTTTCCATAGTCGAGACCACCAGTTTATATGCTTTACCCGTAGCGGTAACCATAACAGGATCATAAAAGCTCCCACTGTTGACATGAAATCTATTCTGAATTACACTCTCACGGCCTACTGACATTGACACTCCGGGTGTAACCAGCTATACCTGCCGATGACTTTTATGGCCTCTTAAAATTGTTTAATGCTCGTTTATTTGCCCCTCGTCAATCTTATCATCTTCCGACATCCGTGTCAAATAGCGAATCGCTTTCTCAAGTGTATCTCGCGTACAAGTTCGGAGGTTTTACGTCTGTTTAATTTGAACAAGTTAAATCGGAATAATCCGGGGCATCGCGAAGTTGGAGTACGGACTAGTAAGATTCGACTAGCCGTGTGCACTCCATGTATAGTTGCAGGCCGTTTGAACTTTGACTTCTTTCTTCGTCTTTTTCGAGTGCCGGTGTTTTAGTGCAAGTGATCCAAAATACCCGGGATAATGAACTCGTACTTTGAGCAGACCACGGGTGGCTTCTACGGAAGCCACCATCATCAAACAGGAGCGGCAAGTCAGCATCATGATCCAGCCACCGCAGCAGCGTATCGAAGCTTTCCACTCGGATTAGGTATGTCGCCCTACGCTTCGGCGCAGCATCATCATCACACATCATCCTCGTTAGGAATACACCCAGGCGGTGGAAGTAACACAAGACCACCTCAAGACTCGCCATATGACGCGAGCGTTGCGACGGCCTGCAAACTTTACTCGACGACACCTGAGGCAACCGGTCACACCACGTCTTCATATTCAACATCGGCAACGAAAGACTGTAAGCAACAGGATCAAACGTCGACCCATCAAAACGGCTATGCTGCGGTGATGGCAGCGGCGGCGGTCAAGGACGTTTGGCAATCAGCGACCTCGGGAGCGAACAGCCAGAGTAATTCGGTCGTACGTCCCTCGGCGTGTACCCCAGAGAGTACAAGGGTCAGTAGCTATGGTGGTCTCGTAGGCGGTGATCCAGCATCGAGTCCTGGTAACAACAGTTCGTCAAGATCCCTCACGTCGTCTTGGAACACCTGCAGTTTAAACTCGACCGCGAGTCAACCGGTCGCCACGCAACTACATCAGCAACCTACTACCAACCATACCTTCTACCCCTGGATGGCTATAGCAGGTGAGTTTGCATTCATAAATGCTCTCTTATACGACTATTATCATAACAGCCGCGATGAAATATAGGAGCCACTATGGTTAGGGGAAACGTGGGGAGCGACGACCACGTGGTCGGGAAGGCGTGGTGGATCAGGCTTGCCTGTCTGGTTATACCAGACTAAATTGTTAAAATTGCTTCCACGCGATCAAATTACCTAGAAGTTGTGCGGGATTATAGAATAGAATGTTTCACGTGTATCACGAATAAATCCAAACAAATGAAAAATTTTCTACTGCGTTCGCGTCAACACGATGAGTTATTTCACCCTTCCTTTGTTTACAAAAAAGCGGAAGATGTAGATATACGTTCTATTCGACGAATACAGCTTATCATCCTACCATGCCGAATGCGATGAAATTTTTTGCATAGTCTATTTGTGCGCCGTTTTGAAATACGACGTATCCATCACGAAACCCGAGATAACAGATTTACAATCGTTGACAAACTAAAAGCATTTCATTACCTTCTGGTCGAATAAATATGATGACAAAAAGATTAATAGCAACCAAAGATCGAGAAAAATCGTAAAAAAAAACGATATTAAAATATTGCATGTAATTGATAAAAATATTTCGAAATTTCTTTATGTAAAATTATTGTTGTCGCTTCTAATGTGATCAATTTTCGTAGATTCTTAATTGCTAAACGCGCGTAAATTATTATTTAATAGCATTGTATAACGAATATGATAGTAATAAATGTGCGCTTGTAATTGCTTTTAAATTGCTAGAGTCTTACCCCACGCTTCCATACATTTTCGTATTAAATGTAAATTCCACGAGTTTTTTTATTTCCGTGTGTGCAATGTCAACGCGCGCGGGCTATGTTGTGGAAAATCGGCCGTGTACCTTGGCAAAATTATGTCTGCTAGATAGGTAGAATGGAGTCAAGTGCGTGTAAAATCGTCGGGTACGTTGGGTATAATGGGGAAGTCCTCGTCCAATTGGGGGTTCAAGTGCCTTCCCCACTGTACTCACCCCACCGGAACCCCGAATTCCGGTAGTCAGCTGTTTCTAGCGATGTCTTTGTCCTTTTCATTGCGAGAGAGAGAGAGAGAGAGAGAGAGAGAAATACTCTCGAATAACCTTCTGCTTTGCCGTTAGTAGATATATAATCAAGGCCTTACGGGTTATATCGCACTTTCGGTGAGACCTTTCTTTACCAGCTCAGCTGAGACTAGGCCCTTAGCTCTCTCTAGCTATAGCATGTTTTTTTTATATCTATTCTTCTTCTTTGCTCAAAACCGCCTCTAGCTCTTCCTTCTCGACGGGAATCTTCTTTATTGTTCTTTTTTTTTCGGTCCGATTTAAGGGTCACCTATTTTTTTCTTCGTCTTCGACTACAAGAGATATTTTACATATAAAGGAAGGAATTATGTTTTAAGAAACATTAAAAGACTATTCGCGAGGAATTTTATAATGTATAAACTCTACAACCACATATTGTTTTTCAAGAAATAATTTTTAACATTTATAAAAGTATATCTTATTGTTATATGTTATATTGTATAATATTACTTAAAAAACTAATATTTCTTAGGAATTTCCGATTATTGTAGTAATTAATAAATTCTTACACATGCATAAACCAAGTTATTATTTTACATAAATCGATATTTCTTTACCTATCATCTGTTTAAAGATTTAGACGAATTATTTCCATTCATCTTTATTGTCATCAATTGGATGGTTCCGGATCATTGATTATGGCTTGCAAATTGCCTCGATGATACATGGAACGCAGTGATTGTAGGAATCGTAGGAATGAGTAAAAGCATTTGATCGGCCGCATACTCGTATAACAGGTTCTATGCACTCGCAGATTGAAAGTCGTTGACTCATTTCGTACTCTCTAGCAAGTGCTTTTCAGTGTTGTTGAATCGAACACATATGAAATTTATCGGTACAGGATTATAGATTAATTTGTCGTAGATTTGCAGTTAAATATAGAGCTATCAATGTCTATCGGCAATCATCTATCATCGCATTCACGATGAATGATCCCAATTTATAGCCTCCGCTGTAGAAAATTAATTTACACGTCGTAGCTTCCATAATATTTTGAATAATCATATTTAGATTAGATGATAAATGTATAATTTATTATCACTATGGCTGCGTTCGTTTCACACGCTCACGCGCTGCAAGCTTCATTATTGCTCGGTACTTGTAGAAAAAAGATTGAATGAAGCTTACAGCGCGTAAGCGTGATAAACGAACGCATCCTATATATTGACACTATAAAGTTTCATATATTGCTCTTTACTATATAAAATGTCTAATTAAAAACGCTTAAAAAATCTCTTTCAAACATATAATGCAAAATGTGACTATATTAGAGAGAATTAAATTAGTATAATATATAATTTATATTGTGGTACAATAATATAATAGATATTACAAGTCTTACCATTTAAACCTTTACCGCGGCTATTGCGAAATACTAAAAATTGATGTATGTGTCTATTGTCTCTATTCATTCTTTAAATACTTATCGCGGCAAAGATAATTATATAGCTAGAATACATGCTATAGTATGAGATACTGCATCTGTCGTTTAATTTATCGCGCTTTTAACTACACCTTTGTGTATCGTAAATGTATGATAAACGATTACGAGATCGATTATACGTCCAATTCATATAAATATGAAAGCGGTAGATAGCCATCCATAATATAAGTCTAGTATAATATATATTCCATATAAAAAGAATAAGTTTATAATTTTGTTTTTTATGAAAAATATTTCCAACGTTAAATGTTTACGTACACATTGTCGTTATTTCCTTTTTGTTAATGGACATTTCGTAAATCGCTCAGAAAGCTCGCGCTTTATAGCTCGCGCGCACGAAAGAATTAATATGTTATAGATAACTATCTACTTTTATATCTATCTTCTGTCTTGTAATACTTGTATACTTCACATTCTTGTATCAATACGGTTAATTTCATAACAGATACACACGACGATGAAAAGTTCAATGTATAAAGGTTATGTATTCATTAACTTAAGTAAAAAAAATATAAATATTTAATCAACAATAAAAGCACTTTATTGAAAATAAAAGTGATCTTTGATTTAAATAATTTTTTTTCATATATATTTTGTTTGTAAGCAGATTTTAGATTTATTAAATAGTATTTATTAAATAGATTTAATAAATACTCTCCATCTTTACATTTTAAATCCTTTTTCTAATATTTTATATATATTAATATTAAAATTCGTTTTTTTCTATTCTTAATAGTAAAAATAGGAAATCTTTAAATTAAAAGCAGCAAACAATCTTCGATATACTTACCAATAGCAATGAGAGATATATATGTATATATCTTTTTTATTGCGTTCATTCACTTTCTCGGGATATACCCAAACGCGAACATATTTATCACTCCTCATTGAGGGGTGACTGCGTCTACAGGGTAATTAGAGGGCGCGACGACAGAGGCTGGGGTGCTATTTAGGCATCTCTTCATTCCAGTCTATTGAGAGCGAACCTCTTTTACGGTGCGAATCTAAAAAAGGAACCTTTTTAAAGTTACATTAAGGGATGATAACTTGATACAGAAGTATTAATGAAGATAAATATGCCGGATAAATACCATTAACATAGCTTCCGTTTTCAAAGTTTACATTCTGTACTTCCGTTGAATTTAAACAAATGTTGATTTACAAAAAATTAATATAATACAATTTTTGCAAATGATTCAACGATCTGTTTAAATCAATTTAAATCAAAGAGATAAAAAAAGAATGGTAATCGACGTTGATTTTCATTTGAACAAGCACAATTCGTTTGTAAGTATATAAATTATAAAAAGAAAATTAATATTAAGCGCGTGGTATGGCTAAAAGGATATTCAACGAACCTTGAACTCCTCTGTCGAATTCCCGCGTAAAAGCCACGTGGTGACCGCGTCGTTCCCGAGTTGGAAAGGAGCATAGTGCTACTTTCTGCAATACGACGGTTGCGAGTAGGTAGGTAGGTGTTACGTACCTCGGGGAGCAACCTCGTTCAATATAAAGCAGCTAGGAACAACGCTGTAACCGTAACTTTGACGTTTACGACAACGAAATCGTGGCTCGGCTCGTTTATCCCTCCTTCCCAGGAACCCCCACTTGCTGCTATGGCCGTTTACGAGGTTTGCCGGTAATACAGTGTTCTACTCTCGTACTGCTGAAGATCAGCTTCGATCTTCAGGAATTGTAAGATTCCTTTTTTACGGAACGAAAATATTCCAGTCCAGCTTTGCACAAATTTGAGCTACCTTTTCGCATAATTTATTAGCATTATCACCTATTTATAAAATAAATATGTTTATTAGTTAAAAATACAAACATATATTATTCTTTTGATCGATATAAACACTGAACAAAATTTTGGTGAACAACAAATGATCGTTAATCAAAATGTTAAACTTAATGTCGAACTTAATGAAGTTAATTTATTAATACAATAACTGGGGATTCATTAATATATAATTAAATATTTATTCTTGCAATAAATTCTAGTAATAGTTTTATAATTTAAATTATTATGAAAATATTTATTGGACTAATTTTCATTAATTCAATAAACATTTTATTGTACAGTTTTGGTTCAGTGATAAAAAATCACATTATTATTATCCGAATATCTTATTTTATAATGTATTTTATGAAAAATTAAAGATATATTTTGACGATTAAGGGAACACGATGGAAAGATAGAATACGGTAAAAATGGTATTCGTCAGTAAACAGTATACCTTCAAGCATATCAAGGCGTACATATCTTAAAATTAATTTTTGCGTATTATTAAAAGATTATGTGACGGATATGCGTCGAGTGTAGGCGGGCATATTGTACACAGGTGATCAAGCGGCTCGGATCTCTTCTGTGTATAAAGGTGTACGAAAACTCAGACATACAGGCCTCACACTATAGCATAGCGACCTAAAGAGGCAGCCCAAGTGAGTGCGTTTTGCTTGTATATGGGGAGAACCCTTTCCATGTGTTGCTCCGTTGGCCCGGATGAAGTATGACGTACGAGCCTCTCCGTATGACTTACTACGCCCTTTTTTCCCTTCTCCACGCCCGCCGCCTCGTACTGTTCAATCGAAAAACATTGGGGTCTTCTTAAAAAATGCGCGCTCTTTAGTTACAATATGCGCCTTTCGGCGAGGGAAAGTAAGATTATAACGCAGGAGATATTTCTGTACATATGTATTATTATTATTACACGTCATATCGGATGTTTGATGATCTTCAATGTTCCAGAAATGGAAATGTAAATATAGGCAACACACATTGAATACATTATTTCATAGTCGTTCCAAAAATTTCTGTACTATATATATTTTTATTCTTCTACCAGCCATGTACCGAATAAATTCTACTTCTATATATCACGATTTTTATCGCTAAGAATTTAGGAAATTAATTAACGAAATACAGAGATTAATAAACATAACAGAATGAGAGAAAAAGAGAGAGAGAGAGAGAGATGCAAGTATAAATTTTAAATCATCTAGCCATAATAAAGTTCACGTTTTTTGCTCAAACGTAATAATCAGTTTTATTAAGAAATATTCAAGTTATTGTTCGAAATGGATAAATGTACTCGTTCTGTTATCCAACTGTTGATATTGTGCTAAATTCGTAATAATATTTGATCATACTTGATCCCTTGTTTCCTTCGTTTTTTTTGTTAGATTCTGCTTTGCAAGACCGGCAGCATTAGTAAGAAATCATATATAATTAACCGGAAGCGCAAAGCGAACGTCACGAGCGGCGTGACGAGGGATTAGCAAGAATACAATTTTCATAATTATTCCGGCATGATAGCATTGCGAGTCGACCAATCAAGAAATTACTGTTGTACTCTGCAAGGTAGACTAGTTCCAAGTTCAACCTCAGCGCCATTAGTCGAGATGTGTGTCTACAGGTACACCATATACGTGTATATCTCACGGACTCTTCGTATTTTAATTTAAGCATCGCCTTGCGTCCAATCACGCTATTCGCGCTGTATATAATGTTCGACTTAAGGTATAATCTTTGATCGATCGTATCGCCCGCGTCCTGTCCACGTCTCGCTTCTTCCTCTCGTAACTAATAATTTTGACCCGCATGGTGCTTCTCGAAGAACTCCAGTTTTCGCTTGTTATTGTTATTATGTTTAGATTTCACTACGCTTTTGGCGATAAAATAATAAAATTATACACACACACACACACACATATGTATATACATATATATTTATATTTTTTTTTATATATAAATATATACATATATGTAAAGATTCGAACTGCAATCGCTTGATTTGAAGCATAAAGAACATTCAAACTTCAAGTTCAAAAGGACGTACGCGGTGTTGAACGAAACTGTTTGATCGATTCTCAATGTCTGCATGTAGATTTGACTCAAGATTCAAGCAGACGTCAAGAAAATCTTGAGTGAAAATTCATTATTCTTTGTAAAGAGGAATACAATTGTCTTCTCACACCGTGTTCAGCTTCATTTTGATCATTATTTTTTTTTACCTCTTCTTTCGATATATTATATATGGCGAAAAGAAAAAACTGTCGAGGCACATCCTGTTACTTGTAATCTTTTCAATTACATATAAATTCCTTGCGACTACGAATTATGATGAGAATGGAAAAATGTACGTGGGCCCAAGCGTAACGTGCGTGGAGCGCCGAGGCGTTGAGGCGCTGATCGGTACATCGTGCCCACCATAGCGGCTGCCAGGGTTCTCAATTTGATGGACGAGCTGTTCACATGTACAGCTCGTGCACTAGCCTGACTTTATATACTGACAACAACCGTACGCTACCTCACCGTTTTGGAGATTTCATGCCGTAGAAATTATTGTTAGCAGTCGGTATTAATCCTCGTATACTGCCATCAGTGTCTGTTTCGATCCATTAATTAAGCCAGGCTTCTAATATGAGAAACACGCATGGACATTATCATAGGAATCCGTTATACAGTCATCTAGCTATAATATGTTCATTAACTCCTGCACATCGCTTTAGAATCTGTGTACATCAGCAACTTTTGAAAAATTTATTAAATGATTACATCTGTATATACGTGTATATATTTTTTTTCATATATCATGTTTTTTTTATCATGTTTTTCCTTCAAGGCTTTAGTTGGAAGTAGAAATGTCTCCTTTTTAAATTATCCAATTTCGGTTATTTAATTATTAGCTAGTCAGAGATGTATTAACAAAATGTTGTATATAGACTCTAAAATTGTACAGAGGGAAAGAGGTAAATGTATGATGTATCGATATGGCTGAAATAAATAAATATTTTGTATTAGTATACGCTTTGAAGATATGAAGAAGGTATGAGTTTAGTTGCTCGGCGATCGGACCGAGTGTATATCGTCAGACAAAGGCTACGTCTAGCCATAGCCGCGAGGAAAGATGAATACATGGTAAAATAATTGATTCGAAAGCGTTCTTGCATACGTTCTTCACGGTTCTTGCCTGTCGGTTATGGATAAAACTATTATATAGCTAGATGGGTGAGATTCTCTAAGTATCCAGATTTGTTAAAAAAATTTAAATTGTTTTCGCTGTTATCTTTTAAATCGCAAGTAGCAGGCGATTATTTAATAAATGAAACTTTAATATGGCTTTTTAGTTTAATAGTTGTTATTTTATCACAGCAAAATATGCATTTGATCAGATTATACAACTTCACCGGTAAATTTTTTAAACAGTTAAAAAAAAAACACTTCTTATTCTTTCCTAATTGTTATTTACTTTATTACTTTACCCTTCATATTACTGTCGCATTATTATCGAAGAATCAGCGATATAGTCCTTCAACTTATAAAATACGTGTTGAAATCGAGTTACCATATTGACAACCGCACGAAAAATATTTTCGGAACACGTTTCACCTGCGCGCTTCTTCCTTATTTTTCTTTCGTCTCACGTATCGACGTATCTGCGAAGTAGGCTCGAGATGCGTCAGTATTTAATTAATACGCAATGACATAATCGGGTCCGTTGATACTGCCAAATAGTCTTTCACGACCATAACTCACACAGCACTTTTTGTACCGACAAACTTGCTCGCCGTTCTTCCCGTCTGCCTCGATGGGCAGCCATTACGAACAGCACCTGCCACTCTGGCTATACGACCTGACCACAATGCTTTTACTACTATCCCCATCATTGGGGGAACATTCTTGTCAGTGTCCAGCGATTTTGCCAACACAATTTAACGAATCTTACGAGATTAGATCAGCGTACGTAACAAGAAAATTGATATAAAACCTATATGATATATAATTTTTTTATTTTTATGCTAATATCATATATGCTGCTATTCTTCTTATTTATAAATGATTGTTTTGATATATATATATTATTTTTAAATACATTTTTATATTCATTTTTAAATATTACATTAGAAATATCGCGTATATTTATCGTTTTGTTTATATTGTAGCAATTAATTTTCATCACAAGAAGTATATGAATATATATTTATAGTTTATTGCTTACAAAAACTTGTTTATAAATCATTTTTTATAAATCAGATAATTTGCCATCTATGTATGATAAACAATGATTAAATTTGTTATGTGAAATTTTATGACTTATTTTTAGATACTCATATTAAAAGAGATATTTACAAGAAAAGAAAATAACACACACGCGATATATTCTCTTCCGATATATTTCATGAAGAATTATGTCGAAAACCCAAACTGCAGACATACATTAAAGTCAAGTAGCAGGCAAACAAAGAGACTTGAAGATTAAGAAGTTTTCGCTTGACATCTAAGCAATTCTTTTGAAAGAACGGAAGGTTGCGGACAGGTAAATTATGTCCGACCTCTTTCCATTTGTCTTCGATCTTCAATAGTTATGCAATAGACGCCTAAATTTCGCAGCAGTTCAATATCCATTTGTGGTTGGCTATTAGAGTCTCTAAAATGATTATTTAATTACAGCGATAGCAGCAAATTAAAAGTCGATAAAAGTTTCATTAGAAAGAAAAAAAACTAATGATAAATACAAGTACTAGGAAATTATCCGATTGATAAGAGAAATTTAATTGAGAGACTCGATCGTGCCAGTGAAACTATGAATGAACAATCTGCGAAATGTACTGAGATTCTAATCTGAAAGTGCTTTTTGCTAATGAAAATGTACGATACACGAACATTTGTAGTGAAATTATGTATTCGTCACGTGTGCGCCTATTTTATCAGTATGCGTAGAGAGCGTTAGAGGTAGAAAGAGATAGTCGGCAACATTGTGTAGCGATTAAGCGTTCGAGTGGAGCATTATGTAACTCGGCGACGTCACGTTGCTCAACTGCCATGCATGTACTCGCGCATATGCACACGTATGTATACACTCGTGTAAAAGTTATGACGTATTGCCTCCGCGACATATTTATTAAACGCCACGAAGATATTAGACTGGTGCGAACCGACGTTATTATGCTCAAGTATGGACAAGCATTTGTTGTGCACCATTAGCTCCGATAATTTACAGCTACTGTTACTGTCTAGAGCTGTCTAGAGCTGCCCTCCTTACGCCCCCACGTTTTTTTTTTATCTTGTTTCTGCCTTTTGTCCTGTCTCGAGCATGATATCTAGCCTGCTAGATATCTTTTAAGATTATAATAAACGAATGCTTTATGATTATTTTTAGCACAGTAAATTGCATGTATACGTATATGATTCATGTTTCTTTTACTGACGAGAGAGACGTAATGCATATGTACTTCCATGAGTTTTGTAACAGTTGTTTGTAATAAAACGCGCGATTCTTCCGGAATTAGAAACACAGATGAATTAATCTCGATGGAAATTAAACTGTGCAAGTATTCTCGATGATATAATAGTTAATCGTAAAGCTATAAATTGTTCGTTAGAAATAGCGATATAGCAACCACATATACGACAAAATTTTTATTTTACAGAGCAGGTTTTCTCTAGGAATGCACGCACACACTCATTTATTTGATTTATAAGCCAGCTAAAAGTGGTTTTGCCATCCGAGCGTATGTTATATATTTCAATAAATTCTACGATAGAGCAATTATGTGTCTTTAGAAAACTATTTTTATACTTTCTTTTGATAAAAAAGCAGAAAATTCGGACATTTTTAAATAGAAATAATGAAAAAAAAAGTGAATAGAAGTTTCTCTGTTGTGTGTAAGTAAAATTCATTTAAAAAATATAAATTTTTTCTTCGGTATTAATTTTTGTCGCTAAATTAATTACTGTGAAACATAACCTTAAAAAAAAAAAACAAATAGAGGTGTATAAAGTAGGACGTATAAAACACTTTGTAACATTTTAATGACCAAGTATACAATACAAAATATTTTACAATAATAATAAAAGCAGCAAGATTTATTTTTATTTTTTATATTCGTTTCAGATTTAGAGTTTTATCTGTAAATAGCATAGTAATAACCCAGAAATTTACGTTAGATCTTAGATAGTACTATAATTCACCTTAGCCGGCAATAAAATTGGCGGGTCGGCCACGTCGGCACGTTCGTCCTTCAAATTGTCGTTTTACACGACAAGAAGAGAAGCACAGGTACAAAACTAATACTACCAAACCGCACACTGGTATCTATGGCTTCCCTGACAACTAAACAGCGTTTCCACGACGACAGTCTTGGAAAGGAACCGTTAGGTTTTTTTTTTTTTTTACGAAAAAAAGTCATAAAATAAGCGGTCAAAGCCGACGACAATGAACATAACTTTTACTTTCTATCTTCTTTTGGACCTACCTTTTAGATCCACCCGAGTCTCTCTTCGACCTGTCTACGAACCCGCCAGTTCAACTCAATCCGCCGTCGATGCCTCATCGATAGCTGGCCTCTAACGGCGAAATGTGTAGTCGAGAATTTGATCTATCTCAGCATCTTTCAATAGATTATATCAACGGGTTATATCTGTGTGTTTATGTGATGAAACAGTCGAGAGTGTATCGATATTACATGTACGTCGAAGAAAGTGAAATTATATACGATCGCCTTTTTTCCGTCTAGATGAATATCTTATTTTACAAACCAGTTCTAGCTGTTTATGTGATTTCGCTGTTACACTTTATACTTAGTCAGGATGTCTATTCGAACGCTTAAAAATAATGTCTGTATATGCTCGCTTCAGTATTGAATGGAAAAAGGATAACTTTTCATATGTTTACACAAATATCGGTCGCGTAAGCAAGGTTGATTGAACTCGAACCGAACCGCACCATGATCTTGGACAGTATACCGACGCAAATACATTGCGCTCCGCCTACGAAGATTTACGGCGCAATCCGGCATGTGAGTGCAGTGAGTTAGAATCGCGCCAGTCAGCACATGCGCGCGAGAGAAGTGAGTCGCAGAAAAACGGGTTTAAATGCGATTCGAATCGAAGTAGAGCCGTGTGCGGAGAGAGAGAGAGAGAGAGAGAGAGAGAGAGCGGTGCTCTCCGGTGATAATCAGTATCGTTCATCGGCTTTGTTCGGCATACACGAATTCTCGCTCGCCCCAGCCCGCGAGCGTCGCGGATCGTGCCTTACGTAACTGGGGTGGGTGGTCTGCGGCTCGGAAACACCTCTTTCCAACTCCCACCACGCGAACCTGCGGCATAATCGGTGCCCGGTAGAGTATCCTTACGGCCTCGCGATGTATCTTCCAAGTAGCAATTTTCTCTTTTCGTACTTATCTCCGTTTGATAAAAATTAAAAACGTGGTCGCGAGCGCACGATAAAATCACCCCACGGGGTTTAACGTGCCGCGCCACGGTTACTCGCTTTTTTGCCTCTTGCTTTTGTTAACGCAGAGGAGAGCCTCGGTGGTAGTAGAAATACTCCGTCGTATATATGTACCTATATACTCCATTCCCATTTGTTCTTTAAATCAAACATACCTATATGAGCTGGTTTGCGTTTCACAAGTAATACCGCACTTATCGCGTTGTTGCGGTTTTTCAGTCGCACCGACACGACGGGATCAATCTCGACAATATTATCGAGTACCCCGGCTATTCGATACGTGTCAAAGAATGTTTTTTTCACGACCCATTTCCCATTTCACACGAAAATTCCCCACCATATCCTGTAATTTTTCGCATCGGGGTGTATCGAACGATATTGGAATGTATATATATACGCGCATATAACATGCGGTTACCGTGTTGCCCTATGCCGCATCATCGTGCATCGAAATTGGTATTCAGACTGTCGATCGCTCATTACTTACTCTCCGTAACTAAAATTACATCTCTCACGTTTTCTCTCTCCCCTATAGCCGTGGCGTTTACGTGTGCACGCGAGGGCGCGCGCCCATGCATACCGGGCGTTTTCCTGATACACACGCATGTATCCAACCGTTTCGACTATCCTCTCTGTCGACGTTGTTAATAACAAGATCACGAACTGGTTCGGCGCACGAGATATTCGATTCTTTCCTTTAGCTCGAGGAAATATCGGGTCAGATCATATCGTCCAAAAATCTTCTCGCGGATACCGAGACTGAATACAGAGCTAAACGGCAATTTAGCGGCGCGGCGGCGGAAACTTGAAATTTGCTGCGCTTTCGGTAAATACTACTTTCGGTAAAATATATGTGTCGGGCGCAAATTCGCGAATCCTCCTTGTTCTCGCTCCGAAGAAATTTCCTTTGTAAAATATGCTTCGACCATCTAATCGCTTTTTGTTCCGTCTTTACGTAATTCTCCTCTGATCATCTCCGGTATTATTATCCGTTTTTGCGTTTGCGTTCTAGTGGTCCGTAATTCCCTTGGGTGCCATCTTCTTCTTTCTCCATTACATTTTCGCATCGCCGTTCCCTTTCGGTAACAAAGTACGCTACTATAGACTTTCTTATATCTTATTCGTTTTTTACGCCACTCTGTTTTGCTGTCCCTACGCCCATCCTCTCTCGTGCACTTCTCTCCACACTCATTATTTTCTCGTCTACGTTTTGCTTTTATATCCGTCAATTCCATATTTTCTTTTTCTCGCGGCACAGCCAATCCTTCTCTTCTACATCGTGTTTTCGCGTCTCCATTCTTCCTTTTACCAACCTCGGTTCATCTCCCTCCCATTGCCATTTTTATTTCGTTTTCTCTGCCGCGCGCCAAGCTTCTCTCTACCTACCGCGCGCGTATCTGTATGAGAGAATCGAATCTTGGATGCTACGGAAAACACAATGAGAGAGCGAGGTGGCGGAATGTAAACCAGTTATATGCCGTGTACACCCTTTGGTTAAACCAAAACTGAGTGGTTTTATGGCGCCGATCTGTCTTGCCGTGTTATAACGAGTTCGTGACTCGACATAATATGATAACCCCACCCCAAATGCGTCGGACTCTCGTACAGAATCGCGGGAGCGCACTAGAAGAGGCAGTAGAGAGACTGGGGTAATAAAGAGTGCGTGGCGCGCGGAAGAAACGACAAACCGCCGACAGTGACTCTTCCCCATACAGTAGATAGAGAAACAGCGATCGCGTTCACTATAATATAGTATTATCAGGCATTTCCGAACGATGTTTCGCGCTCGCGGACACATTTCTATATAATTTCTCTATCAAATTTATTAAATTTCCAACACTTTTTGTTTCTAATGTATATTCGATGAATTTTGTACTGTGCAACACTATCATTTAAATTGAAGGCTATTATAAATTAACAGTTAATGATAAGTATCTTACATTCATGCAAGGTTGCGGAAATTACTACAAGAAATGGGAGGATGAGGGATGTGAGTAATAAGGAATGTATAACGGAAGAGAGGGCAAGCCGCCAACAGTGGCTCTTCTTCGACACCAACTAAGAAGAGCATTCTTCATGAATCTGTATCCGTAACTACATCTCTTATCGCTTATCGAGAAATTAGCATTATACCGTAATAACTTTATCTCAATTAATTGACATGTTATACATTCATAATTAAATTTTCTTTCAAAGTCAATACTTATAAATTGTTATTCAAGTCTTGTTATCGTGTATAATGTTTTGGTTTTGAGTATATAATTATATACTCTCGTATTAAATTTATGTATGCAATTATTTTTGCTCGGAGAAAGAAAAATGATTGTTTATTACTTATTATATTATTTATACATTCTACGTAAGATATTGAGAAATTTATGTGTATTAAAATTAATAATTGTTAAAAATTTTAGATTTATATGTGTGCATTAAAATTAATAATCGTTAAAAAACTTTAGATTTATGATGAAATATTTAGACATGATGAAATAAATGAGTACCAATACTCCATGAGATTATTGAATAATAATGAAACCTTGTCGTCTTGTATCTTCTCCGCGTCTTGTCCAATCTTGCATACAAGAACATGCGGTATTATCCTCTCAAAACATGAGACTGTCTAGACAACACTCTGATGACAATAATGACGATCATTATGGTAACAACACCAACTATATAATAACATATTATTTCGCGGGAAACAATTTTTGCTCAAGATGGCCTCGATAAATGCTCGAATTTTGTTAATGATAATAATATAAAATATATTTTATCTTCTCGAAAAAAAAATCTCATCATATAATAATAATAATAATTTTGTATAATATTAATTATTGCTCAAGATCAGCATGTTTTGTTTATTTAATCAATTTAATCAGTTTATTTAAAAGTTGTATCTCTATTCACATTTCATAGAGGTTAAGTTATCTCTCCTTTAACATCCTTTATAGAACACTAATACTGGCCAATTAATCACTTATTTTCAGTATTAAAAGTATTGTTAACAGTATTTTTAATACTGAAAATAAATGATTAATTGGCCAGTATTAATGTTAAATTTCTATAAGGGATGTTTTCTATGCATTTCATAAAATTCATATTCGAGGGAGTAATCACTTAATGTAATTGTGGGATAGAGTTCCTGAAATCATTATAAGATCATATGAAATCCCTAGGTATAATCTCCGATAATTACTTATGCAACTACGAGAAATAATTGTATAATATCAGATATAATCGTTTATTTTACTAAATAACTTTATTGGTATATATAGTGAAGAAAATTATTTTTCATCAAATGAAATCAAATAAAATCATGTGACCTGTGGGACAATATTTCAGCTAGTGGTTATCCTCTCGTCTACATTACATAAAGTCTACTAGCACTAAAATAAAGGTGCATTATCATTAATAAATACAAAGCAATTTCGATTGTGTTTATAGAACGAATGAAAGATTAACGCCAAATTTTCGATTATTATTTTACAATTGCTGCAGCCACATGCAACTATAGGCACAGCAAGTGTACGGCAAAAAGAATATGCACACGAAGGTGTTCTCACAATCAGTGAACGAAGGCGCGTGCGCGCTTTACAGCCGGCATACCAAAGAACACGGGCATAAACATTGTTGCAGGATATATACGTACGAGGGACAAAGAGGCACGTGGTGGCGGCACAGAAAGGGACGGGAATTAAGATGGACGGTGCCAATCGTATGCTAATAGAGCGCTCTTTTATTTTCTCCCTTTACTAGTTTGGGGAAGTAACCCGCGGACGTTCAGTCGCGCGCCGAAGCGGTCGAAGCGCAGTCTATATCGAGCAAAGTATCGTATACACCGGGTTTTTGTCTGACGGAAGAAAGAAATGTAGTAGCTATGTGTGGATCACGATGAAATCTTGAGTGTGAAAATAGGTGTTTCGATATGCGTGCGCTTGGATCCTTTTTTGCGAAAAAGGTCCCTAAATATTCGCATCTAATACGTTTTAACGATAGCAATGTATATATTGTCGCTAGCACAGTCTTATCTCATGTGATAATTGCTGTTAATGTGTAGATGTAAATTGAAATTAAAGTTCGATATTTCATTAATTTTCCAAAACAGAATGTTAATTTAAATTTAGATTTATTTATTTATAATACAAAATGTATAAGTTTAAATGTGAAGACAGCTAAATTGATTTTTTTTATTATTATATATCTTTGTGGAGACGCGTTGTTTTGTGAATTAAACAGAATACATGCTTTGTACTGGACGTAGTATTATCGCATTACATCGCGACTCCTATTATTTTTTTGCTTCTTTGGTGAGACACATTATTGCAGTTATATCATTGCGAAGCGTTTTCAGGGTTGGATGACAAGCAACAAGTTCCTTCCTCCAAGATCAATATCTTTCTTAGCTTTCAAATTAATTATGTTATTTTTTTTACATTCGTTTTTTATAAAAGGTAAAGCAATCATCACGTTAATAAAATATCTGTTTTATCACCGATTTCGAGCGCATTTTGCAGGAGAAATAATTTTCTACAATAACCAGTCGGTAGATTTTTTTTTCTTTTGCTATCCCATACACGTCGAGCCATTATAGAAACTTGTTTTTACGTTTTATGGGTCTAGAGTTCCGTTAGTGTGACTATATCTACCTTCTCTCAAACGCGATCATATTCTTTTCTATTCAATGTTTCCTAAATAGTCAAATTATGCTGTAACACGAAGTAATAAATATGCAATCTTATATAACAAATATTTAATAACGCGCTTCATATATCGTGGAAAATCAAATGATTTTAATTTCAAAGAAGAGGGACATGATATAATATGAAATAAATCTAAGTTTTTGTTCGGTACAGAAATAAATCTAAATGGACGTAAACATTTTTTTACATAATAATTACAGATATAGTTTCATAAAAAAGAAATTTTTATGTAATCAAAGTTACATAACAGTTATTATTTAAAAAGAATAGTATATAATATATAATATTATCTAAAAAGAATTTATTTAAGAAAAACTGCACGCATGTAAGTTGCTCTATATTCTGTATTATGTTTAATATAAATATCAATTCGTATATATAGTCGCGGTCTTAGCTGCATGCTGACTTACGATCTCATGTGGAATAATAAATCATCCTTGATGAACACGTTAATGATATCTTCTCATTTGAATGCCAGTCTCATACGTGTAAAGTTATTGATGCCATCGAACCATCGGGGAAACGATCCGGGAATCCGTCCATCATTGATTTCCCCCACTAACCAAGTCGGACGATCCTTTCTCCCATAGGCCTCTGGGTCTTCGAAGCCATCGACCATGACCAGACGCAGGCGTTCCTTTATCTTCTCCAATGCTTCATTGCAATTACGCTTTAACGAAAATATATTTAAGCGTATATAATAGCTTGTACTGTCAGCTGATTAATATCATTTAATTTCCTGTCAATCGAAACAGAAAAAAAATAGAATTTTTATTGCGAGGACAAATATCTATTATAATCTTCACTAAAATATTTCTTGATAATTCATAGGCTTTTCTATAATATTTTAAGTATTAAATAGTTAGAGCTAGCACTACAAATTGTTTTATTATCAATGTAATATAAAGAATAAGAATATATCGATTTATTTTCAGCATTAATAATTATATTTATAATCTGTGAATTTTTCAAAAGTAAAATAAAGTACCGCGTATTAAGCACGAGCAATTCAAGCGGATTGCAGATCCTGATCCGCACGCCACTTAAAATCGAACGCGCATCTTATTACCCATGTCTGCGGTATTAATCCTAGGTCTGGCCCATGATGCAGCTGCACTTAACCTACCCCTTCATCTGTGGAAATGCGCTGGATCTTTGCATAATTTTACCCTTATGCGGACGTACTATATTTTTCTTTTATTTAGATCCTGCCTATACTATAATATTGATACTCGATTTTTCGTAAAAGAAAATGTTATAAAATAAAATTAATAAATATAATCAAGAAAAGTTAAAAAAACGCATTTCCGATGAAAGGATATAAATTATTTATTCTGCTTTGAACCAACAAATTTTTTGTTTGTATGCAGTAAGGGAATTAAATTGTGTCGTTCTAATTTAATAAACTAAATTTCACCGCTAGAGATTTAGTATGTAAATGACACTGTAAGTGGCACGAGGAATGCTGCGAATGAATCGACCAGACGGAGGTTGGAAGATTAATTTGTGACGATATCTGGAAAAGTCGCGTCTCTAGCACGGTGAATTCTCCCACAGACGGGTGGTAATCGTAGAGTTGAAGCAGCATTATCGCCGCAGGCCGTCCCTTGTATGCCCACTAAATCTGCAAAATAACGGCCGGAATGTATGGAGGTGTCTAATGTAACTGGCCGTCCTTTGGCCTATATTAGGTTGCGTTCGTTGCCCTTCGTGTGCGTGATATTCGGAAATTTTAATGGTGTTTGCTCCGTTAGCCCCGGCAACTCATCGCGTATTTATTTTTCCTCGGTAGACTTCCATTATCTGAATAACCCACTGCACGAATACACTTATGTAAAGTTGCAATAAACTGAAAGATCTGAAATTTTTGTTGGAGATACGTTGCTATCATGCAATTTTTGTAAAAAGATAAGGTTTATACGGTATAACGATCACATACATATGTGTGCAATAGCCGTTTTAATTCTGCAAATTAATTTTGCGAAGAGTTCATAATTTACAATATAAATCTCGCAAGCACGAATAATATGTCAGTGGAACCTGGGAATAATGTAAACATTAAAAATACACAAACGAAAGTTTCAATATGCCTCGCAGTAAGTCTCGAGTGCAATATTAACAGCTTGTTATCTGCACGTTCGATTGCTTGATGCTTGTATCTGAAACGTGCATCAAATTAGCGCCTCGGATAACTACGCTCGGAGGAACGACGTGAAGGCGGAAAGAAAAACGAGACACGAGCGCGCAAGAAACAAAGGGGGAAAGTGAAATGCGATACGTTGTTCCTTCGGTCACAATATTGACTGCAACTTAGGTCGACGAGATTTAGGTGACTTCCCTCGCGGATGGGAAAAGAGGTAGATAAATGACTAGTAAGTGCGATTGTGGAGTTTAGAGGGGTGTAGGCCTTCCCTTTAAATTTCGCTTAAAGCCGATGCTGAGTTTATTAGGGGCATTCGGTTAGACAGCCGTGAATTCATTCTCGAGGCAAGCTAAATTTCTATTGTCTGTTTATTGCTGTTATATATATTGGGAGAAACATAAAACAAAATAAAAAAAAAATACGTCCAATATAGAATTCTGTTCTTTCCAACGCGATCTTCGTAAAACTTAATTTCCGTTAACCAAAGTTCGAATGACGAATATTGTATTAAATTAGCTTTCTAAAGACGAGCGCGTTACTATATATATATATATACGAGATCCGCATTTTACTCCATCTATCGATATAATCGTTATTGCTCCAATCTCTCGAATTGTGAACTTTGGGTCATCGAGAATTACTTGTACGGACAATGGGCTGATGGGTTTGCCCTATTATATCCTTCCGAAGCCGAAGGTACCGACAACGACTTTGTGGTTAAGCGCGGATCAAATTGCTATAAGACCTGCGGCTTTCCTCGCTACGGCAAGTTGCTGAGAGTATTATCGGAAGAAGTGCAGACTCTTCGACATGTTTCTGTTTGCCGTAATGACCGCACGTCGCACGTGTACTATCGCGTAAAAATAAAAAAAACTCTTGTGCGTATCCAAAGATATTATTCTGACCGCCAAGATAAGTCTAGTTCTAGACTTTTTCGATCGTTCTCTCCGATCCTTCGTTCTTCTTCGTTGAATCCAGAAGTGTAGATTATCGATTGTATCAGCAAACATTACTTTATCGTTTATTATAGACAAGTCTCTATATCTACTATCATTTTATTCGTATTTGGTACGGTGTGTAGTGAGCGTAAAATTGCCACCATTACCGCGCTCAGTGATTTTTGTCACCGCAGACGATTGCATTTCGCTTTTTTCCACCGCCTTGTATTTATTTAGACAATATCAAATAGACAATTTGATAATTGGATAACTCTAGAATGAAGTTTCTCTTCAGAAATAAGTCCATAGCTCATAGATTGAAATACAAAACTACGTTCTCTCGTTTGCCATCCATCGATCGCTCCGATCTGCGTGCCGATTACGGTTAATTTAATTCAGTCAGTTATCTTTGGATGATTACAGAGCTGGAGTAATGCATTACTCTGAGCACAGCCTTCCTCCGTTTTTGGAAAATTACTGTCTTTGAAAACGTTCTACCGAGCGCATTACCTTCGCACATTTACAACGGATAATTTAAGATATTTTTTAAATTTAGTAAATGCAAATAACTAGCTAGAACATTCGAGAAGTACATGCTACTTTGTCAGTACTTAAAGATTTAATCAAAATAATATAACGCTGCGGGCCAGTGCCAAGAATATCTCTCGATGAATTTAAAAGAGAATTGACCGGTTCGTGTGCGTATATGTATTGATTTGTGCGACAAATTCGAATTTTTCTACGGAAGAGAAATTAATACATAGCTATCAAACCTCGATACGATCTTTTTCTTTTAATACTTTATATTAAAATGTCTTACAATTAGAGTGAAATTGGAGTGAATTTTTTTCCCGGTTGATCGAAAGATTACCCCGATTACAATTATCCCGTGGGACACCGCTTTATGTCAATTACAAGGTCACATCGGCGTTTAACCCAATTTCAAATGCCGTGTTGTATTTATGCACTGGGCAGCGTGAGCGAGATTAAGCAGATTAGCCCTTGTCCGGGTCGGAGAAACCATTTACGTCATCATTGATTTTGTAATAAGATTGCGTGAAAAATATTTATACAATTTCGCGCGCGTGTGTTAAACTTATACGTAACGATAATAGAAAAACTTTAGGGGTTACATACATTTTGTATCGCGATTTGTTATATATCTTGAACATTTACTATCTTTTCTCGCGAGTGAGCGTTATAAAGTTGCGAATACAATTTACGGCGTTTTCTTCCCGACGAAAGCGAGCGAGATGCGCTCCTTTCGACTCCTTATTTTTTTGCATATTGATAACCCAGTTAATGATCGTTAGTGCACGTTAGTCAGCGGCTACAGTCCTACATCTAGAGAGACTATAGGCGGCGCGGGCGTATCAACTCCTCTTGGTCGGGGGCCGTCTCATTATCCGTGCTCCGATGGTACCATGCTGCGAGCTCGCAAACCCCCTATAGTCGAACTCGTATTATATTCGTATCTCGAAGTATAAGTTGCTATATTTTCAGCATCTGACAACAATTCGTGCTCTGTACTCCAAGTTGGAAATAGTATCGTGCGCTACATTATGCGCTTTTTCACTGAAATTCCGGTCTGTTTGATTTTGTTACGTTACATTGATAAAGACTGATCAAAGACTCATGCCGAAAGACAATTTAGTCAGTTCCGATTAATTTTGTTCTTCTTTATTTATTATTTTCTTAATTTTACGATATTCATGATACTATTATATTCAGTAATTCAATTATTTTTTTTTTTTTTACAAAAAGTTATACACTCCATATCTAATGCATTAAAGTGGGATATTATTATAATTTTAATAACCTTCCACATCCCTTAGGATTCTCTCAACACTTCCTAAATTTATTATAATTTCGTTATCTATGCATGCGGACAAAATTCCACGGCACGTTTAAGTGCCTATAGGCAAAGCAACTAAGGTAACGCACCCTGTGGTGGCCTTTGGTTTCTCGAACGAACGAAGGATGATGCATGGCGATACACGCATACCCCTCTCCCTTTTTCTTCCTTCTCTCCCTATCCGTGCCGCCCTCCTTTCTGCTCCTACCTGGCATCGGGCACTCCACCTTCCATCGGAGCACAGCCGTCCAAAAATAATAACGATAATAATAATAATAAGAATAACAAAAAGATAGAGAGAGAGAGAGAGAGAGAGAGACTAGAGAAACTATTCCTGTTACGTTGCATTCCTTCTGCTGAAACTCGTCGGACCACCCCGAATACGATACTAACGCGGTATACATGGGACTTTAACAAGATATCATTTGCTTTTTTTCGTATTGGGTGCTCCACTTGTCTCTTTTGTATGTAAATGTTGTCCATAAATGTTTATTTTATTAATCTGTGTGAACTGGCAAAGCAATGTGCCACCCGAAGTGGAGTATGTTTATGTCAGCGATTATTAGTACATTTTCGCAATTTAAATCGATATCAAACAGACAAACAGAAGGCTACTAACCTTCTAAATATCGCTTGTCTGCATTAATAGACTGACGGAATGCTTTAAGTGAGCTTCACATTTCGGAGGACAATTTGGTCGCTTTCCAGAAGGATTGGCGGAATTCCAACGTCGTCGGAATTAACAATTCATTTGAATCAGTGCAAAAATATTGTTTCTCCATACGAATCTATACCTTTCCCTGGACGAAGTAGTCCTACAATCTATAATATTTGTGACCGTTGTATATGTATATCCCAAATTCAAGTTTTATTTTGTCGTGCGATACTATATCGACATTGACGCGAATGCGGAATTCCAAACAGTATGATACATTTTGTATTCTCAATTGCTTGATCGACGTTTCCTCGGATCGAGGGAAATACGAGTGACGGTACACTGTCACATTTAAATATTTTATATCTATATTTTAAAATGTATTTTGTTATGCTTCGGAAGGCTATAAATATTCTTCTGTCATACTGCTCGTTTGTAAAATATGGAGACTGGTTTGCGCTCGTACAATCTTGATAATAATATATTTCTGTATTCCGTTTTTTACTGATACATCTCTCACCACAATTTTTTAAATCTCGTATGCAGTTCGCGTATATGTATGTGTGTGTGTGTGTCCTCAAGCGTTTATAATTAAAGTGTAGAAGTGTAATGCTAGGTGCATAATCAGTGTACTATCATCGTTTGAATAATGCAAACCCATGTTACATTACACCTTCAGCATGCGATGTAATTTCTTTCTTTTTTTAAATAATTACTGCCAAGAATAAATACATTTGGTTTTCAAATATTTCTTTTCATATTATCTTTATGCACGACACCCGTGTTATTCTGTCATCATCATTTGTTCCATTTTATGAGTAATTGATTTTTACAAATAGCGTATGATATTCCAAAAAAATTCATTCATATGAACACGTAAAGATGTAATAGAATTTATATTTATAACGTAAAATAGCAATTATCAAGTATTATTAAACAAATTAACTAACTGAATGCATTAATAATAAATAATATTTCTCTTTCTGTGTTTCACATAATATAATTTCGTATTGTACCTTTTTATGTTTGCATTTGTATGCGTACATAAAGATATTTTATTACAATTTCTTTTACGCGATCCATTACACTTTCATTATTCAGATAAGATTGCAAATTAATTAACCGTTTTCAAAAGAACATTGATAAGAAGTTAAAATTATACGAACACATGATTTGTACTGATATGCGCGTAACATGTTTGGGCTTGATTGATTTTTAACCGAGAACACACCAATGTGTTTCGCCTTTGCGTGGAACGAAAATGGTCGGATCACGTGACAGTATTGAGCACGTGTGCATGCATACGTGGAACACGGGAGGTAGGTACCGAGCGACACGCGATCGCCGCTTATAAGCCCTTACGGTATAAATTATTGTGATTTCTTTCGAGTAACCCTTGCTTATAGGGATGCGTCGACCGATCGGCCGACCGATATGCCACAACATCAAAGGGCTCGCACGATTCTCCGGCAGTTCAACCTTGAGATTTCGGACGAAGACCTTCATGTAGCATCCGATCCTAAATTCATCGGAGTTCACATTTTTTTATAATGCTCAGAATAAACTAAGTAAAATTAAACACGATGTAAGCACGTTATTATAAATATCGAAGAAGATTATGAAATGATGATCGTCGTAAAGAAGGTCACAGAGAAGCGGTACAATAACAATAGAATTGTACGAATTTAAAATGACTAAATTACATTTCCATATATGCATATAAAGGTATAATAAATAGGGATTAATAATTCAATGTAAGAATTATTAACTTGTAATTATACGTATAACATTTATATATATATATATAATTAATATTATAATATGTTAAATTAATATATATTATAAATATTTTATTTATTCATCTTAGAATTTGAAAACGACATAATAATTTTATGTTACTTGTTCACTTATTTATTATTTTAATATTAAATTTTGGAATATCAATTTTGTGAAAATATTCAAATAACACGATCACATCATGTTAAAATAACACACACACATACTCAAATATATTAAAATTTTAACATAAAAATTGTAACAACAGGATTGGTTGTTATGCTGTAAATATATAATTATAAATTATTAACAGAGGACCGGTTGTAACACAAATATAAAATATTTTTACTGTGTATAAATAATTTTGTATTTGCATGCTACATTTCGCTTCTCTCGGCCAGCGAGCTATTCTCATGTTCTGCCAATTCCATTAATCGCAAGATCGATTAACAGTGTTTCAATGAGTACCTGATGGGAGCTCAGAGTAAGAAGCGCATCGTCGTAGGCAATAACTCGCCATTACAGGAACGATATGTGAGAAAAAGAACAAACATATCCGAGGTGTACCTAGAATCACTTTCTTGCCGGAGAGAGGCGGTAGAGTGGTACATATAGAAGGCGGGCTTTAGACGGCTCACAAATCATCCGCATGCATCACGCCGCAATTACACGACGAGGGTTCATTTAAATCCGATAAATACTAAGCCGCTCATTGTATCGTGCCATCTGGTGGACGTGTTCTATACTTTGTTCGTGTATCCACGAAATCGGCCCGGAGGTCCGTGCCTTTTAAGGAGCATCCTTTAAACCCGTATTTATTACTTCGCTATAGATATTCAGATAATAAATTTCGAGATATGTAAAATTAAATTTATTATGTTATATTTTTATATTTATATTTAATTATTAATTCTTTCTTGTATATTGAATAAGAACAGAGAAAAGAGATGTATATACAGTTTGTCGTACAAGACAGGGGTAGGCAATTTTATATCATTCTTTTAAAATCAATATTTTTCATGATTTAGAAAATTATAGGTATCGAATAGATTCTATCGTATCTATAATATAAAGTTATAACACTACGATTGAAACCGCAAAAAACACATCGATAAACAGTAAACATAATCTAAGGCTATAAATTGTTTGTTCCCAACGTATGAAATTTCCGATAATAAATCTGGTCCCACATGATTTCTTTCATCATCGAGCGATAAGTATCAGATAGCAAATAGCAGCGGAAACAAAAATTGGTGTTTCGATAAGAGATTTGATTCGCCCCGCGGAGCGATTCGTTTTGCCGTGACGCTCCAAACGTGTACCACATGGATGCTCATCGCAGAACGCATAGTGCATCGCGACGGGCGCGGATGTTTTTAAATCTCCCCGGAGCCTGCATCGGAGATTTATCGCCGTGGCCAGTCCCTTTGGAACGTGCGTGCCTGCGCACATGCGTTAATTGCGCGACGCGAAATGCCGAAGGGTGAGGAAGGGTAAGCAGCGAAGTTATTTGCAGTGGCGAAAGTACTTGTGTGCACCGACCGGCCAGTGGCGAAACCTGCGGAAGGTCAAGGACTGGTATGAAGATCACTGACCGCGAGGAATAGCCATTTTCAAATTTTACATTCCAATTTTATTTAACGTCCGGAAAATCAATTGTCTAATTTAATTTATTTCATACACTTTCAATATTATTTAGAACTTGATATAATTTTTGTCGACAAATTTTATCTATTATGAAATAATTATTAGAATATATCATAAAAAATATTTGTTTAATGGGGCTAACGCTACTAAAACCAGTGAAGTATAAGGGAAAGAGGAAAGAAAAACACATGGGCAAAAAAGATATAAAAAAGAGGGAGCGTAGATGCGTGTGAATATGGGTGGATAGAGAACGAGGCTAGTATTGCGGATGAAGTTTGGTATGCGTGAGAATTCTGGGTGCGAATGGATAGCCAGCGTCACGCCATGCGGTCCCACGAAAAGTTATAGTTACTGCTAGGCAATAAACGAAGGAAAAAGAGAAGAGCACCCGCCTAAAAATAATATTACATTTTATGGACAGCCTAATTTTGTCGCAGGTTGAAAGCGCCGCGGAGGCTTATAAATGCCTATAACAACCTCTCCTGTTATACGATCTCATCAATGAATCCTCTACAACCGGAAGGCATTCGGCGCGAGTCTCGGCGATTTCTAATTACCTCATTAAAGACGATCGTTTACGGAACGAGATTAGAAATATATCGCTACCGGTTTCGACCACATTTTTGTTTTTATTACCTCGAAAATGTCATTGATTGCTATTGGAGCTGATTAGTTGGCACAACCCGTTTAGAGTGTTGAAATTCCGTGTTCCACTTTTACACCTTTCTCACAATTGACCTTTAAAGGACATCGATTTGCTCTTTACGCCTATTTCCTATTCAAATTATTCACGGAATCGTATTCTTCTTCAGAAAAAAAAAAATTATAAGAAATATAAATTACTTTCAAAATCTGTCAGAATATTAAAAAATTGTATATCTAAATATTTATCATAAATGCATGGACCTTTTATTTATATCTCTGATTTGCACAAAAATATTTGTTTAGATATATCTAAAAATATATATGTTTATGTACATTTTTTACGTAAATTTGAGATTTTTTAAATTAAATAATTGTTTATTTTTATTCTAAAATTTTGAAAATATTTTACGTAATAATTTCAGGCGAAAAAGTGACAAAATGACAAATGAAATGATACCATTCATGCAAGAAAGATGGAATGAACAGCAGAACTCTACATATATATATATATATGTGTAAATGAAAGGGTATCGGGGGTATCGGGTGTGGCCTGAAGACATAGGCGCCATCTATGCAGTATATTATACATTATAGCAAACTATGTCTTCAAAAGTTTTCAGTCGATAATATCATGTAATAAAATAAAAACTTTTTTCAAATACGAAAAGAAAATTAATGTTTTGCGATGGTTTCAACTATGTGTTACAGTTCTTGTAATAGATGATGGAACCAATTTCATTTTTTAATATATGTAATAGTACATCCATTATACTAGTGACATATAATAATACTATTTGTAACTATACTATTTACGTATACGTACATTGTTATTGAATTATTTACAAACGCACAGTTTTTTTTTCTTTATAATCTTCGTTTTTTTTATACACATATTTTCATCTCTATTTTTTATATATGGAAATAAAATATTTTTCTTTATTTTTTATTTTTAAAGATACGTATACAATTTAATAAATATAAGAGTTAATTGTAATAGTTTTCATTTAAAAATACAACGCGCGAAAATAACTAAAATCATAGAAAATGTTATTTTTTTATTAGTAGTATTCATGAAATACTTAACAATTATTATTATGGACATTATTTTATTAAAATGTTTGATTAAAGAATATAGATATAAAATAAAGAAACTTCTTAATAATACATTTAACAGAATTGATTCTTAAACCATTAAATTTTGCTGATTTACAAGAAGTTTAATATTATCGCGTAGAGAGCGCAAGGTATATATGTGTATATATATCCCTTGATATTACACTAAGAAACATATTATGATAGTTCAAAAACTCTTGGGTAGAAAAGGGGCAGGCCTTTCATCCGTGGGAAACACCCTTACAGCCATACTAAAATCCAACATGGCTTTTCCATTCTTAATGGAACATCGTGGGTCCTCGAGATTCGTAGGTAGGAATCAGCGTGACAGTACATCTCGAATCTTAACGCGCGTACAACCGTTGGAATTCGAGAGGCGAGATAAGTCGCGATTGGACGCGTGAGTAAGCGACATGGCGCTTCGTTAGTCCGGTTGTCTCGAAAAATGTTCTGTCGGAGTATAAGATTTATATACGCATGTTCTAAGTGTGTGATCGACTATCGTTGATTGTTCCGTTAGCGGATGCAATGGCCATCGTTCAGCACTCTGATTACTATCGCACCTTTCGAAAATAAAAAAAGGTCTCCTATAACGCGGTCTTCTAATTCTCCCATTATGAAATATAAGGTAATAAATAAATATATATTGAGTGTATTTTTTATCATCGCACTAACAAACAATAGATGTTTAAATATAGTAATTAAATATAAAATTGATTTATCTCTTTATATGAATAAAAATATATATAGAATATCCGAAAATATCTTTATTAAAAAGAAAATTAGTGAGAACAATTGATAGCTAAAAAGCAATTGTTATCTCTTATCAAGTGAGATGATGGCTCGTTTCAAACGTTCATTATTTAGTCCTACTAGCTATCTTGATCCACTTTACGAACATGCTAACTAACTAAGCAAAGGGAATTTACATTGCTAATTGCGCGGACATATACGAATGTAATGGCGCCTAACGTGGACAATGCTTCAAGGGACTCAAACTCTCCCTCGTAAAGCTTGAGGACTGAACGTCGCATTCGATGATTTGTAAGAAGTAGTTAACACGTGAGATAGATTTGCAATGTTTATCTTCGAAATATATACTATCAATTTCTAATTGTATACAATTTTTATTCTTATTTCATTCTTAAACGTATTACTCTTCTGTATAGTAATTTGTGAGAAGCGTCACGTGCGATTTCATTTAATTTAGTCTCCCTAGTGTGTAAAATAATGCGCCCATTTGGTAGGATAATTACGTTCGAAGAAAAGGGGTTTAGCTATATCGTACTCCAGGAAAGGAATGCTTATACCTTAGGGTAGGAAAGAAGACGCTCACGATTTACGTTACATAAATACAACATGCCTCCGTAACTTCTACATTCCTTCGCAATTAAAAACTTACTGAAAGTTGTATAAATAGTTTCATTAGACAATTCCTATTACAAAAAGGATCCATCAAAATCATACAAATATTTTTAAACATAGTTAACTACGCATAAAAGAAATTATATAAAAATATATTTTATTTTACAAAAAAAAAAAAATGAGAAAATCGCAACTTAAAAATATTTTAATAAATAATAAAGTACAGCGTATCACATATGTATAGCAAAGCATAATGATAGTACATCGCACACTTACTCTGTAATATAATCGAACTGCGAAGTCCAGCTTTGGGAACCGATGTGGTTACTCGATAGCGTAATAATCTTGGATGAAAGCGGTTCGTATCTGGAAGCAACCGAAGATGGTGCGGCTGTATTCCAGGGTAAACAAGAAGACGCGTACAGTTTACGATAACGCGTAAATATCCCGGGCGTCCCCAACTTTTACGAACCCTTTCCCAAGGCGGGACGGGGGTGAGAATAGAAGTTTGTGGTGACTGGGCACGGCCCTTTATACACTTCTACAGAGTCTAACGCTCGGTACTTACTTCGGTATATCTTTGCCGGCCGGCGGTAGATGCGAGCTTTAACTCTTCCACCGCCTGCAGCCGGGAAATAAAACATTGCGCGAAGAAACTTCGCCCCAGCGTGGCGCGTTTTACTTTCTTTTTTTTTTTTTTGATAGAGTTGCATTATGCCTGAGTTTTTACCAAATGCGACGGCGTTTTGCTCGAACGAAAATTTTCAGACGCATCGGGATCGTAATTTGAGATTGCGAGTTTAGTTCTTTGTTTAATATATATAATATCACTTGTATATATTATTAAATAAAAGATAATTTAAATTACAGCGCCGTCGCAATACCTTTGGCTTTAATTGAATTTATAGGTTTTCCGTATATTTGTTTTAAAATTGTTTTTGCAATAATTGCATCAATTTATCACGTACTGAAAAATAGCGCTGGCTATTAAACAAATCGTTTCGCGTGGAAAACGAATTGCCAAAAGCAGACGAGAGAGATGCATGCGATAAAAACATCATGGGCTATTAAGGATGTTAAGAGTCCGACATAATTTTGGCACGCGGCTTATTATACGTAACATACGTATATGCCTATACACGCATTTACGGTGTATATCTGTGTATATTACGCGCAGTAACTTTGAAATACGCTATTCGACGTAATATTGCAGGAGCGGTAGTGTATTATGCGCGCGACTAGAAGTTCTAGTATATAAAAGTCGGTTTACGTTACATAGGAGGGGTAGGTAGACGCAACTCTGCCATGCGATATATACGGTGCTATTCAGCCTCTCGTCTCCATTCCGGCTCGCTCACCAATGGATCGAGCGTTTCGTTTCTTTCACCGTTGGTCTCCGTACATTCCTACCAGAGTAAACCAAAGTGTACAACCGAATGGCTGAAAGTTCTGGTATAGTAGACAAAAATGTATCTCGAGTTCCGGCGTACTTATTTCCGCGCGCACGTAGCGGATCATGAGACAAGTTGGACAACGATATGGTACCGGCGTGTACAAATAACAGCTGGAGAGAAGTTTGAGAAATTGCAAGATATGTTAGGCTGAAATTCACGTGTAACAATGGCTTAGCTAGAATTCAACATTTATGCGTGATGCAAATATGTGTCGTAAAACAACTCGTGTCTCCGCGAGATGTTAAAATTTCGAGGCGAAATGGAATTATATATGAGTTTCGTGCAGTTGGCACCGATTGTATTAAAACGTTTTGACGAGAAACGTTTTGCGGATATTATTGTCACGCATTCAGTGACAGAAAAAACGACTTCAGCTTACGTATCCGTAAGTATGGCGGCAATGTTGCACAAACATAAACGGTCGGAAACGTGACTGCGCAACTAACAGTCCGATACGCGTTGCACGTGCAACCGTCTTTTCGCATATCCGTAACATTAAGTGCATTTCTGACCTACAGATGAAGTTATAATTAGACACGGGACTCGTGCAAAAATACAAGCTGTTTCACGAGCGATGGATTTACCACTAATTTCACACCATTTGCAATCTGCGAGATAATGGAATTTGCTTCTGGAGTTTATTATCCATACATTTCGATCTAAAAAAAAAGAGGAATGTGTAATTTGATGTTGTACCAGTTAGTAACAATCGATGGAATTATCAAGATTATTTAAATGTACGTTGGGGGGAAAATGTATCACCCTATTCGCGAAGACCGCAATAAAGGACGACAGGGGAGAATAAACTTTGTAGAAGGCGCAAGCGTATAAGGAGATGCTGGGGGTACGGAGATGGATATAAGGAATTGCACGGGGTAGTAGTCACAAGCCGCGATGTGTTACCAGCCGATCCCTTGCGAAGGGTAGGAAGCAATTATAACACTAAATTAAGGACGAGGAAAATTTGGTAATTAGGGGGATTCAAAAGGGATAAAGTTGGATGGTCGTTTTTCCTCCGCCAGATTCTTTGGAAGCTACCAGACATTAGGGTCTCCGGTAACTGGAAGTAGAAGGGTAGCCAGACAGAGAGAAAGAGAGAGAGAGAGAGAGAGGATGAGAAAGTAAATTTTTATAGCATCCCTATTCTGCGGGACAATTTTTATAGCGGTCTCTATTCTACGATAATTTTTAAATCACCGATCGAAACGAACGTTTTACACTATTCCTATCGTTTCTCTATTCGTTATTATTGCAATTGTCCGGTATGTCAGATCCAACATGATAACCGGTAAAACGCGCATTCTACACGTTCAGACCACAGAATTGCGACGTTTTACGCGCTGACGCGCCGCTGTCCGTCATGATGGGCGCCGTAGCGCGAACCACGAATCCCCGCGACCGAACCCCCGCAGGCAGCAGAATATATCTCCGTTGGATTACACCGGGCTACCAATAGGATAAACACAAGCACACGATCCGCTACAGTTGCGAGAGAAAGAGAGGGTGGGAACGGGAGCGAGAGATACCGAGAGAATGAAATGGAACGAACGAGAGAGAAAGAGACGGGTGACTTGTGTAGTGGGAATGTGTGCAGAGGGTGGTAGATGGCAGAGATGGTAGTTTGGGGGTAGGGGAATCGTTGAGCTACACAGGGATGGGGATTGGAGGTCGATGCGTGCAGGCATTGCGATCCGTCAGACCGGGTAAACCAAAAGCATAAATTTAATAGGTTTCACCCCCTTCTTCGAGCTTTATGGCGTCACCGAATTTCCCATTAAATAAACAAGCGCGATGTTCATTACTGGGCACCGATTCTCGCGTAATTTCAACCGATGTCACTGCGCGACGCGAGAAATTGTCTCGAGAACAATTTAGGGTTCCCACATTTGACGATATTTTAAGAAAAAATTATTGTCAAATATTATTAATCTAACGTTGTAAAACATTTATATTACTGCGTTTGATTCATCTATAATTTATTCGTACACGATAATTTATCAAATTAACGCTAAAATAGTTATGGCTCCTAACATCGCGTGCGGCTCGCGTCAAATAATGTTCGACACATGCTCCAAAAATTATTATTCTTGTATTCTTCGGAAGAACCTTTTGACAATTTTTGTCTCGCGTGTAGATTTCGATCAAAAATGGACAATTATCGTACACGCGAGCTTTATGCACGTGAACCACTGTAACTCCTGCTTGCTGATAATTAGCGCATCCATCAGCCGCAGCAAGCCGCCAGCTAATGCCGATCGTACGTTATCGTTATCATGGTCTCCCCATTTTGCCCCACTGTACTGCAGCACCTCCGCCAAAACCCCCCCCCC